>NC_141924.1:21418373-21569888 GCF_057802395.1 Ceratotherium simum simum
TTTGGAAAGCCTCATCTAAATCCTGCATCTGGTCAGGTAGCCAGAAAGTATGCTCCATCTGATAATACAACTATTGCGTTCTTTTAGCCTCACTTAGGGGTTCCTTTATCCCAGGTTCAAGACTTTCCATATATATGTATATAGATATTGATTTATAGGTAAATCCTTCCATTGTTATTGGTATAAAAAAATAGAGTATACCTTCTATACTCTAGGGTAGTGAAATGCCTTCCTATTTTCTGTGTTAGTCTTCTAATCAGTTGTGTTCATTCTACTAAGGTGGTTCAGTTACTTGAGTGTGACTGAGAACAGACAGGGTTCAGAGGGATATAGATAGAAAAAAAACAAATTTGACCACTTCCTGTAAGGAGGAGCCTAACCTCAGCTAATTCTAGAGGGTAGCTTCATTACAAATTGCCTTATCAATACTGGAAAGTGTTTCACTTTCCCAACGAGATTGTAGATTTTCATTAAAATACCCAATTTTTCTCAGGTATTTTAGTTTTAGTTATTAATGTACAGAAAGACCAATATCAGCGTAATTCATCAGATGAGTACTACTTTGTCTATTAATATGACCTTGAGTAGTTTATCACCCGTCATACACGTTACTACATGTTATCAAAGCTGAGTTTTAGAAGCCTACATTCTGGAATTTAGGAAATTGTTTGTATTAACAAAAGAGAAGATAGCATGTTCTCAAAAAAACCTGACTTTCTGAAAAAAATCACTGTATTTATACCAACAGTATAAAAATCTCCTAAGATCCCCCAAATAACCATTTCTATATCCTCAAAAGGAATTTAACAGTGCCACAAGTTCTCTAACCTCCTAAGGACAAAAACAGGATTTCATTCATTTTTAATTGCCTTTATATTTTTGTCATTTAAAAGTGTGAATTGCTGCTCCATAAGCAGAGTCTTATACCTATAATTCCCCTTATGCTGTGTTTCTTATCTTTTTCCAAAGTGTAATGTTCTTCCACTCAGCATCTTAGTGCTTACCAGGCTGTCAGCTCTCTTGTAATCTGTCCTCTTGCTTCCTTCCTGAACTATTGTTTAGAACCATTTCATTCGCTCTAGTAAGATAGAGTGGACAAGTATTTCTCAAGCCCTGTCAGCGTCTTTGCTAGTATAAAAGCTTGAATTTGCTGACCACCCGTGTGGTGCTCACTCATTTCAGGTAGGAAGGCATTGAAAGTCCTACAAATTACAAATGCAGATATATTTTTTTAATTTTTAGGCTCCCTGGATATCAGGATGAACTACAGTCTTTTTTGGCTTTCTTCTTAAGCTGCCATGAAAACTTCCTCTTCCTGGGTCCTAGCTATCTCTGGAATGTATTGCTTTTGTATTTGCCTTGCCTCACTTTATCAAATACCTGTAAATCTACTTTAGAGCCTAGGTAATTAAAACTGCTTAATTAATATAAACTCCTTTGAACAGAAGCCAACGGAATCTTTCCGTAGTCACAAGTACCAGTTCACAGAGAAACCAGCAGTACCTTGCTTTTTGGTCTTTATACCTTTTTCTATCACTCCTGGATTCCTACCCTTTGTGAGATATAAGAATGATTACAGATCCAGAAGGTAGTTGTTCTCTGTGAGAACAATTTGAGTGCCAGGAGTACCCCCAGATCTTTGCTCTGTCCTGCTGACATGCAGCATGGTATAGTTTCTTAGCTTTGTCATACAACCCTGTGTGACCAAGTTCAGGACATGTCACCTCTCAAGGCCTGAGTTCCCTCATACATAAAATGAGATCCTAAGTTTGCTCTAGATTTATGATCTATTCATTGATCCCCAAATTTGGATCTCATTGTTAATGAATGTTCCTGGAACACCTGCTGGCATTTTCTGATTTTTTTTTTTTTTTTCTTTTTAAGCAAGTTTTACACAAGATTTTTCAGTGAGTAATACTGTTGTGTTCCAAATGTAGCAGATAATTGATTCTGATTTAATGTTTGTTGTCATAATAGTGCAGCACAAGCTTTTACTAAATTACATATTGCTTTTATAACTTAACTGGAATTGTGTACATAGATCACTTTTCCAACAATTCCCCCCTTTTTACTGGCAGAGCTTGGTAAATCCTTTGCCAGTAATAAATTGTGCATTGGGAAAGTCCGACTTCCACATTAAGAAGCTAATGACTTGTATTTTTTGAAACTGTATTTGCCAAAACAGTCTCTTTGGACACTTAGACTTTTTTAAAGCTCTATTTTCTTTGGCTGGCTTAAAATGTGAATTGAATAATCTCCTTGGTTCTGGTGGTTCTGATGCATCTGTTGCCAGCAGTGGCTGTCGGGCTTGGGAAAATGTGACTTCCATTACCTAAGGATGAAGAATCTCCAGCTGATTACTAGAGATGTTCATCAAGAAGTTATGCACCTTGGACCTGGGGAAACTAATCAAGCATGAAGTAGAGTACTCTTTAGATAAGGTTTAGTTTTTGTAAGAGTAATTAAAGGCTTTAAAACCTTGTTTGGGATATGACCCCAGTGTGACTTTCCGTGGTCTAGAGAGTTCCAGGGTAGGTTCTTCATCACTGATCAATGGGGTAGTCAAAAGGAAGGAGGAGCTGCTGGTTCATGTGTAATCAAAGCTGTGGAAAACACTAGTGCGGATTTAGTTTAACAACTATGTGCTATTTCTTTTTTTGTTGCTTTTTATCTCTGTAGGTCTTATTAATATGTGTTTATTGTTAATATATTAATATGTGTTTTGTTTCCTTTATAATACCTAAAGTTTATTAATCAATATCAAGGTCAGTATTTTTTGAGCACATAAAGGTTTGGGGCGGGGGAGACAACTTTCTGTGGTGTTTTAGCGTCACACTGTTCATTGAAGATAAAAGCTGCATGTACAAAGATTGATTTCCCACAAATAAGAATGTGGATAAAGAAAAGACACATGTGAACATTTGTCCATTTAATTAATTGCATAATTTAGCCAACTTTGAGAATTGAAAAGGGAAAGTATTTTATCCTTCCCATCAACTAAATGATCAGCCAGATCCATTTGACTACAACTGAAAGAAGTTAAGCTTAGCAGACTGGTAGACTGTATGAGTAGTAACTTTAAGTTGGGATAAATGGAACTCAAGTGACCACAGTTATCCTCCTTCCTCTGCATTCTATCTTACATCAAATGCAGGAAGGATAGAGATCCCCCTAAGGCAGAAAACGTTGACAGTTAGCCACCAATTGGGAACCCCTGAGATGTTACTTATGCTTTGCCATGGCCTGAGTATCTGGAGAACCTAGAAACAGGTAACTTTTTTTGTATTCTTGGCAAAAAAACTACCAAAATTACTTATTCTCTGCTAAAGTCAGTGAACTAGCCTCTAAGGAAACGATGTGTCAAGAATTATTATGCCAGTTTTACAGATTATGATTTTTCAATATTTTGGCTGCCTTTTGAACCCTTCCCAAGTTGCCTTGAAAGTTAGGGAGCTCAGAATCAGTCATACTATGTACACATTTAATGTTGAGAAGTATTGCTTTTAAATGCTGTAATTGCCCTTTTGTTTATTCTTTGCTCTTTTATTTTCCTTATGTATGTTTGTTAGAGAGCAGTAAACAATATTGCTAAGTTCAGGTTTTAAATTTCTTGCTTTTCCAGATGTGTTTCCCTGATTTCTTGTTTTCCTTAGAAAGAAAAACATGTAGTGGGCAGGTACTACTAAGTTAGATGATTGTCAGTATCCATTTAGTAATATTATATGCGCCTACCTTGATTCTTATGTATTCCTCATATATTCTTCGCTAGTACCACTTTTACCATAATCATACAGCTCAGAATATTTTAATACTGATATCATGTATTTTTCATTATAGCTATCCTTCGGTGGCATTCAAATGCCATTAAAGTGTTAATTTGTGAATAATTTGTTTCCAGGAACTAATCATTTAACCATAACTATTTTTATTTATGATGTTTTCAGTCTCTGGAAAAATACATTTTGAACTGTGAACCTCAGGAGGGTTTGGAATTCTCAGTCATATTTGAAGATAAGTCACATACCAACAAGCTGGTGTACACAGATGCCAGTCTCCATTAGAGCTGTAGGAGGATATTTGGCTACTGTACATTTGAATTCTTTGTTTTTTAATAATATATCATATAATTAAAAATTAATTTAGATTAAAAAATAATTTAAAAGGGGAAGTGAAACGTAAGAGAACTGAGAATGCAAAATAATCTTCTTTTAAAAATAATTGATAAGGTACTAAATTTAAGACCCTAAATTTGTCAAATCAGTTTTTCTTAAGTATAAAAATGTATTTGAAGAAAATATATTTTTTTAGGAATTGATTCTCCATTACATATTTTTGTGTCATTAATATCATAATTAAATTAATTTAGATTATATATAGGACAGCTTATCTGAAACAGTGCTTTTAAGCCAAAACACTTAATTCTTTATTTCAGTTTATTTGTTTACTAAGTGCCAGTAAAATTTACTTCATCTGCCTTAAATTCACTATAGCACCATACCTCTGTACACTCCTTCACACAAAAGAAGGAAAAAGAGAGCAAGCAAGCAAACACAGGGGAGGGAACTTTTAGAGCTTAAGGTAGTTTTAGATTTCATAGAAATTTCCTTTAAGTGGGATATAAAATGATAACCAACAAAGACAGGGGCATTTAGCAGAAAAATATTTTTAACTTCTGACTTCATGTCTTTCATTCTAACTTCTTTAAACAACTCCTTAACCCTTCGTTTAGAAGTTGTGACAGAAGGGACAGTACTCTATTATTAAGGTTCATAAAAAAGTTTTTGAATATATACACTAACAATGACAGTTTTTATAGTTGCTGAAATATATGGTATAGTTCTTTTACTTTGATCCAACTGTAACTTTTTAGTTACCCAACTTTGATTTCTCATTGCCCTTCTATCTTTCTTTCCTACTCACCACCTCTTCTAGAAATAAGGGACCTCACATAAACTTTTTCCCAACTGGTAAGGAGGAAATAATATTAATGTAAGTTAAGTAGTTACTTAGATTTATTTACTCTTTTAGAAATACCATGATTCTCACCTTAACTATAAATTTGTTGTCTAAGATTGTGGTTAATTAATGGGGAAAAAAGCAAAACCCAGAGGAGCAAATAAGCTATAATAAGGAAGTGGGCTCACCTCAGGTGGGAGAGAAGTGTTTTAGAGGTTTTAGAGACCATCAACTTGAAGAAGGTGTTTTAGTACCATACTTGGACAAGGATCTCAAATAGTGTAAGCATTCATAATGGGGTGGACAGTCCTGGTGCAGAAGATAATTTGTCTTGAATGGATCACAGCAATGTAAGATGCAACAACATAGTTATATATAAGTTAATTTTTTTATAAGGATTATTTTACAATTTGGAGGAAATGCTAATATGTTAACTGTATGTTTTAAAAGGAAATAATGTAGATTTCAAAATATTGAATTTTATTGGGAAAAATGAATGAAAATTAGATTTTCTTCTACCCGAAGATATCTACATCTTTTGTATTTATCTTAACAGTATAATTTTAAAAAATATCTCTAGACCTAAGCACAACTCATCAAAGTTTTTCATAATATACCATAACATCCCAACTTTTCTTTTTCTTTTCCTAGCCCAAGTTCACAAATGACTTTTATTCACTTAGTTGGTTAGACCATGTGCTGATGACACGTTGATATCAGATTCAGGACCCTTCATTGTGGTTCTGTAGCCGCATAGAATGCCTAATCCTGGCCGTCTCTTTATGTGGGTACCTATGGATCCCTAAGACCATTGAATGAGAGACTCTTAATACACCAGTTCAAACACGTTACCAATATTGGAAAATTAGTTCAAAAGTGAATGCTTTGTGGTTTCAATCAGTGGAATCAAGTTTATAATTAACTACTAAGAATTCTATTCTTTATAGCTTTTATTGCTATATTTGGAGCTATTTCTTTAAAGCCTCTTGAATGGGTACGTATAGAAATAAGTTTTCAAAAACTGAACAAAAGACCATCTGAACTTATTACACTTTTAAGTAGCAAATTCGAAAATGATTTGCTATAAAAATTCTTTGAAAGTTTTTATTCCTAGAAAGTAAAAGTATAATTAAATCTAGAAAATTCTAATTAATACATGTTTTAAAGAACAAATATCATTTGAGTGAAATGAGGTACAGCAAAGCTATAATGTAGCTGAAGTATTCATAATGCAGTTATAGCATTAATTAGCCTATCAAAGCAAGTCTTTAAATTTTAGATATTGTTTTTGCATCATAATGGAGGAAGGAAAATGGGTCCCCCACAGCGCCAAATTACTCTTTTTTTTTTTTTTTTTTTGAGGAAGATCAGCCCTGAGCTAACATCCATGCTAATCCTCCTCTTTTTGCTGAGGAAGACCGGCTCTGAGCTAACATCTATTGCCAATTCTCCTCCTTTTTTTTCCTCAAAGCCCCAGTAGATAGTTGTATGTCGTAGTCGCACATCCTTCTAGTTGCTGTATGTGGGACACGGCCGCAGCATGGCTGGAGAAGCAGTGCATAGGTGCGCGCCTGGGATCCGAACCTGGGCCGCCAGTAGCGGAGCACGTGCACTTAACCGCTAAGCCACGGGGCCGGCCCCCAAATTACTCTTAAATCAACAAATACTTGAGTGTCTACAAAATACAAAGAAAACACTTTTTTGGTCCTTAACACCTAATATTTATCATGTTGCAAGAATACCCAGGAGAAAAATCAATCACATGGAGAAATTGATGCAGCCATATTTTGAATTGTCTCATAACAATAGATCCCTAACTTTTTGAAATAATTTCTTTAGAGGTTTTTCTTGATAGGCATTTAGGTTAACCTTAGTTCCCATGCCTAAAAGTCACTGGTAGAACTGCTAACATGTATTTTTCTTATGCGTAAAATAGTAATAACTCCCTCACTAACTTCCTAGGGCCCTGGTCATGCCTGGTGTCACTTTTGTCCATTTTATCATGTAATTTGTTCCTTCATCTTTAAAAATATCTGATGGGCAGTCAGTGAGAAATACTTTCTCCCTGAGAAACTGATTTCTTAAGATAATCATGGAAAAAGAAATAATTTACTGTGAGCTCCATAGAAACCACTGTGTATAGTACTAGTCAAGATTTGTAAGGCCTCTTTTTTGTCCACCTATTTAGGTTCAAATTAACGACCTTGGAGGCAACAGTATCAGAGTTAAACATCAGGGTCTAGCATTTTCTAAACCTGCTCAGTCATTAGAAATAAAGCTTCCCTTTTTTTAGATAGCCATATTCACTTTACAGTGATTGACATATTTATTTAAATTAATTTTGTATCCCTTCACAGAAAGCTTCCAGAAAGAGAATAGAGTATTGAGCATGTACTTGCTTTTGTGTTATGATTTGTTCAGTAAACATTTATCTGTTATATAGAATATTTCATTTGAAAATTATATCCTAAATATAACACCCTACTAATATAGTTCATAAAATGTAATATAGATACTTTAAATAGAGCGTTATTGAAAATCAGAAGATGAATAAATGGTTTAGTCCATTTCACTAAGTGAGAATTTAAGTAACAGGAGCCTGATTGGAGAACTGGCTGCCATTTTCCAACCCATAGCATCTTTTCAACTTCTACTCATTCCCTCTCCTGAAAATAAAGTACTATTCACCTATCAACTCAATAAATCCTTTTTTTATTGGTGACCTAGGTGAGGAAAAAATTTCATAAACTTCATATTTTCCGTCTTTCATAACTCAATTGTTGTGATTCAAGCTCATAAACTGAGAGGAAAAACTCTAAAATATAAGGAGCATTTTTTGTTATTTTAAAAAAGGATAGTCATTTATCTCTATTAGGTTGAGTAAGAGGGTTTTTTTTTTCCCCCTTCTAATCTAAAACTTTAGGAAAATTTCAACCTGGTTTATAAAGGAATATAGTAGTTTTGCTTCTGTTAACACAATGACAAATAAATGTGAACATTGGCAGTCCTATAAACCTGCATACAGTTTTTGTGATATAAGAAACTGGTATTTAACTATTAGTGTTGCCATCATAACTTCATTACTGTGGCTTCTTTACACACTTTCTCCAGTGACGCAAATACAGACGTGATTTTTTGGAACATCAGCCTTATGGCTGCCTTCTCTCTTCTTCATTACTTGTGTTGGACAAACTGCCGTTATCACTTGCCAAAAATAATCCCACAGTTCAGTCAACTTCAGTTTTGAGGTCTCTCATGTCCTCCTTAGACCACCAGTAGCTTTGTCTCTTGGAGATCAGAAATTGGACACTTCTTTTTGATGTTTAACAAACCAAACTCTGTTCCTTAACCTCTAAGGAGGAATATAACAAAACAACAACTTTTCTAAGCAACATCTCTGGAAACATAGCAGCAAATCCCTTTGGAATGCATCCTCTGGAACACAGGCCAAATTATTTTTGTATCAAGGTTTATGAGATTTGTATTAAGTTGATGATAATAGTAACATCTCTAATAGGGTAAGATATATGTATTTTCCTCCATCTGTATCCATATACAGAAATGACTAAAGACTCACCAAATTTTGGTAATATCTGTATTCTTTTGCTGTAACCAGCTTCAAGAAACTAAGGGTAAAATATGGAGCTTATAGATTCCGGCATCTGTTATTCTTATATAATATAACCAATTCCATGAAACTGTTGTTAAAATAGGGAGCTTATCTAATTCCACCAACTTCCCTGTTCCCTTTTCTTCCCTTCCCACCCACTGCCTCCCTCACCCCCGCCCCACACACACTCTCTTTGCTGTATTTTAGGAAATGTTTTTTTCAACTTCATTTCTCCTCCCTTCTGTTTTCTCGCCTTTGTAACTTATTTGTATAACCTTTCCAAAGATATCCTGTGGATTATGCTAAATTATAATAAATAAATCACATAGTTGAGTTTGTAGAAAGACCTTATACCATTAAACCATAGTTAATAGACACTGAGAGGTCTTTTTAAAGAGTCTGACATTAACTCTGCTTTTTTTCCCATTTAGCACTTCAGTGTTTTTTTATAACTTTCCCTGTTATACTAAATAGTTGAGTGGCATTTAATTATCTAGTAAAATTCCCAACCTTGTTGTTCAAGTAGTCAGCTTTCTCCTCTCCTATTAAAATTACATAAATTTTATTATTAAGTAATTATTAAGAGCATTTTATTTAAAAATCTTTCTCTCAAGTCTTAGTTCTAGGTAATATATATATATATATTTGTGTGTGTGTGTGTGTGTGAGGAAGGTCAGCCCTGAGCTAACATCCATGCCAGTCCTCCTCTTTTTGCTGAGGAAGACCGGCCCTGAGCTAACATCCGTGCCCATCTTCCTCCACTTTATATGGGACACCGCCACAGCATGGCCTGACAAGTGGTGCATCAGTGCGCGCCCGGGATCCGAACCCGGGCCACCAGCAGCAGAGCATGCGCACTTAACCACTACGCCATGGGGCCAGCCCCAGTAATATGTTTTAAAAGTGGTGCAAGTTTTAATCTCGTGCTTACTTTATTCCAAATGTAAAAGTCTTCACACTGGATACCCCTAAGCAAGTAATTGCTTTTTTTTTCTGTCTTTCATTTATCTTTTAACTTATTTTATAAGCTAAAAAAAGACCCAAACTTTTATCTTCCACCTTCCTTGTCTCCCAAACCTACCATGTTTCACTTTCAGAATACCTTAGAGATTGGTCCATGGAACAGTATTACTTTGAGGAGTAAGATTTTGAAGAGAATTCTATGATGGTGCTGTTTTATTTTTATCCATCTAACATTTAGGATGCACTTGTGTCCATTGTCATCTGAGTCTAAATAGATTACATTTTACTAATTTATAATATAAAACATAACATTTATGAAGATAAGTGTATAAATGGGCCTCTAAATGACAGCCTTGCCTTTGCTACCTCAGGAGAGAGGGTCTCCCTGGTAACCTATAAATTTGAAAGAAAACCTTTGCTTTCCCAATCTCCTTTAACCTAGCAAGCTGTAGAGAACTTGGACTTTTTCTCTTCCATAGCCAAAATAAGAGATTATGGTTGTAGAAGGCATCTTCTGACTCTATAACTGTCTTTTCTGGACTTTTTTTATTGAGGTCATAATAGTTTGTAATATTGTGAAATTTCAGTTGTACATTATTGTCAGTCACTGTATATTTGTGCCCCTTTACCCCTTATTTTGCTTAACATAATACCCTCAAGGTCCATCCATGTTGTTGCAAATGGGATGATTTTGTCTTTTTTTATGGCTGAGTAGTATTCCATTGTGTGTATATACCACATCTTCTTTATCCATTCATCAGTTGGTGGGCACTTGGGTTGCTTCCACGTCTTGGCTATTGTGAATAATGCTGCAGTGAACATAAGGGTGCATAAGTCTCTTTGAATTGTTGATTTCAAGTTCTTTGGGTAAATACCCACTAGTGGCATAGCTGGGTCGTGTGATATTTCTATTTTTAATTTTTTCAGAAATCTCCATACTGGTTTCCATAGTGGCTGCACCAGTTTGCATCCCTACCGGTGGTGTATGAGGGTTCCTTTTCTCCACATCCTCTCCAACATTTGTTATTTTTTGTCTTAGTAATTATAGCCGTTCTGACAGGTGTGGTGTGATATCTTGTAGTTTTAATTTGCATTTCCCTGATGATTAGTGATGTTGAACATCTTTTCGTGTGCCTGTTGACCATCTGTTTATCTTCTTTGGAAAAATGTTCATATCTTCTGCCCATTTTTTGATCAGGTTGTTTTTGTTGTTGTTGTTGTTGAGTTGTGTGAGTTCTTTATATATTTTGGAGATTAACCCCTTGTTGGATATATGATTTGCAAATAATTTCTCCTAGTTGGTGGGTTGTCCTTTCATTTTGTTCCTGGTTTCCTTTGCCTTGCAGAAACTCTTTAGTCTGATGAATGGACATTTTTTTAAAGTAAATAATAAAATTTTTAATATGTTTTCTGATTTTGAAAGTGAAGATTATAGTTAATAATCATCTGAACTTAATTTGGCAAGATCTGTAACATTTCTATGAGAGATATAGGGTCATTAACTTGGAAGACTCTTCATATTGAATTTATAACCCTTTTGACTGTCATATTTTCACATATGCTTGCCTGGACTTAAACACAGGCTTTATTAGGTGAAATGTAAAATAAAATCAGCATTTTGGGGGAGGGAAATATCTGGGCAAGTGTATATTCTTAAAAAATATGTTTGAGACAAGGTTATATATGATAGATTATTTAAAGATTTGTGTATTTTTCTAAGTCTTTGTGTTGTTCATTTTAAATAAACTGCTATCCCATCCTCAAGACTCACCTCAGCAAATCTTTTGCTGGTCTTCAACTCAGTCTGCCTTTCCTTGGGTCTAACATTGCCCATTATGTAGGCCTCTGTTATCAATTTCATCATTGCACTGTGATTATCTGTTTAACACATCTATTAGACTGTACTCCCTAAGGGCAGGGGGTGCTTATGTCTTTATTTTCTCAGCATAAGGCACTGTGCTGCCATAGTGATGTTAAATGTTGAGGTGTGGGGTTGTGATATCAGAATTCTACCACTAAGCACAGTCAATTTACTCCTAACCACCCTGTAAGATCCCTGAGACCAGAAAACACACAAAGGAGAACTGCAAAAGAAAGCAAGGGAACCTTAGCAGGGTTGGTGCCCAGAAACTTCAGAGTAGGGCTCTGAGAAATTGGACTGGAGCATTGCAGCTCCTAAGGGGCCTCTGCTGTATCTTAGGTTCAAAACTGAATGTCACAACTGGCTAGTGACTTTTGGAGGACCAAAGGGAAGAGTATACAACAGCAATAGGGAGATGATTGAGCTTTTTCCCACGTGGACCTTGGCTCAGCTTACCCCTTCTGCCACAAAGAATGAAGAGATGTGAGGGAGAGGGTCCCAACCATGTGTGCAAGCTTTTAAAGCACAGTGACCCTGCTCACTTACTTTTGAAGGTGATATAATCAAGGTGCCCAAATTTAACACATCACATTAGTGTTTCCTCATCTTTTGGGATGATGTAAAGAGGAGGAGTTGACAAAGAGGCTTGATTGCATCTTCTCCCCTTAGAGCTTTATAAGTGAGCTTTCAATAAACATTTATTTATCTGTCAAATCAGTCCCCTTTTCAAGTGAATTGGTATTTCTGACATATCCTTTTCTTACTGTTTTGATGTTCTTATCCTGCACTTTGAAATTCACATGTTCTCAATGTTCTTGTGATTTATACACTTTTAGAATTATCATTACTTCATGTTTGTATTGGTGTAGGGAAGATGTATAATATGGTCCCAGGAGAGTTCTTGAATTCTATTTGACCTTTGCACATAATGTATCCAAATGGAATTGGAACATTTGTTTATGAAAAGAACATTAACATAGCTATACTTAAGAGTAGAAAGCTCTGAAATCTTTATTTGAAAAGACATTTATTCATATTGTTAAGTATTCATTGTATCATTCCAGCCAAGGCTTTAATCATTTAAGTTATCAATGTTTTCTTTCTTATGGTGATATAAAGAAGAGTGAGAATATGATATCTGGCTTCTATACAGTGGAATTAGTAATGGATAAGTTCAAGTGATTTAATTTGGGCTTATGTGGTATTGGATAGCACTGACTCCATTATGTCAGTTAAATGTGTACCTTATTAGATTATTGAAGTGCTATGCACGTACTAATAAAAAGCAAAATAAGAGCTTTTTTAAATAATGAGCCATCTAAAAGATCTTGCTTTAGGTGGTATGTAGAGACATATAAAGGACGTTTTTTTTTTTAGCTTCTATTTCTTTAATTTTTTCCCCAGTTTTATTGAGAAATAATTGACATACATCACTGTAAGGTGTATAGCATGATGGTTTTTGATTTACATATATTATGAAGTGATTACTAAACAATAGGTTTAGTTAACACCCATCATCTTATATAGATAAAAGAAAAAGAAAAAAATTTTCTCCTTGTGATGAGAACTCTTAGGATCTACTGTCTTAACAACTTTCCTACATACCATACAGCAGTGTTAATTATAGTCATCATGTTGTACATTACAACTCTAGTACTTATTTATCTTATAACTAAAAGTTTGTGCCTTTTGACCACCTTCCTCCAGTTCCCTCTTTCCCCACCCCCCGCCTCTGATAACCACAAATCTGATCTCTCTTTCGGTGAGTTCGATGTTGCTTTTTTTGGTTTTGTTTTGTTTTTTAGATTCTGCATATATGTGAGATCACACAGTATTTGTCTTTGTCTGACTTATTTCACTTACCATAATGCCTTCAAAGTCCATCCATGTTGTTGCAAATGGTAGGATTTCTTCATTTTTTATGGCTGAATAATTTTCCATTATATGTATACCATAACTTCTTTATCCATTCATCCATCGGTGGACGCTTAGGTTGTTTCCATGTCTTGGCTATTATAAATAATGCTGCTATGAACACGGGGATGCAGATATGTTTTAAAGTTAGTGTTTTTATTTCCTTTGGATATATTCCTAGAAGTGGAATTGCTGGGTCATATGGTAGTTCTATTTTTAATTTTTTGAGGAACCTTTATACTGTTTTCCATAGTGGCTGTACCAGTTTACAATCCCAACAGTGCACGAGGGTTCCCTTTTTTCCACATCCACACCAGCATTTGTTATCTCTTGTCTTTTTGATGATGGCCATTCTAATAGGCATGAGATGATATCTCATTATGGTTTTAATTTGCATTTCTCTAATGACTAGTGATGATGAGCATCTTTTCATGTATCTGTTGGCCATTTGTATATCTTCTTTATAAAAATGTGTATTCAGGTCCTTTGCCCATTTGTTTATTTATTTATTTTTTTGTGAGGAAGACCAGCCCTGAGCTAACATCTATTGCCAATCCTCCTCCATTTTTTCCCTTTTTCTCCCCAAAGCCCCAGTAGCTAGTTGTATGTCATAGTTGCACATCCTTCTAGTTGCTCTATGTGGGACGCTGCCTCAGCATGGCCGGACAAGCGGGGCGTCGGTGCGGCCCATTTGTTGATTGGACTGATTTTTGCTATTGAGTTGTATGAGTTCTTTATATATTTTGCATATTAACCTCTTATCAGATATATAGTTTGCAAATATTTCTTTCCCATTCTACAGGTTGTCTTTTCACTTTGTTGATGGTTTCTTTTGCTGTGCAGAAGCTTTATAGTTTGATGTAGTCCCACTTTTTAATTTTTTTTTATTTTGTTGCTTGTGCTTTAGTCATGGTTTCCATAAAATCATTACAAAGACCCATGTCAAGGAGCTTTTTCCCTATGTTTTCTTGTAGGAATTTTATGGCTTCAGGTCTTACATTTAAGTCTTTAATCCATTTTGAGGTAATTTTTGTGGGTGGTGTAAGATAGGGGTCAAGTTTCATTCTTTTACCTGTAAATGTCCAATTTTCCCAGCGCCATTTATTAAAGAGACTGTCTTTTCTCCATTGAGTACTCTTGACTTGCTTGTCAAATATTAGTTGACATTATATGCTTGGGTTTATTTCTGGGCTCTCAAGTCTGTTCCGTTGGTCTGTCTATTTTTATGAAGGAGGCATTTTTAATAATTGAATTATTGTCTTCTGTCTTTTGCTTAGGGTGTTCCAGTGATGGCAATAAGAAACAAAATGATATCGGAAGGACTAGACCCAGATCTTCTTGAGTAAGTAATTCTTCTAATATAATGATATTACTGCCAAGATGTTGAATTTGTCAGTTATAATAAAACACTTCAAGCTCTCTATTTTTTTTCCTTATACAGTGTTTTATGGTGGAGGAAACCACCTCATAAATGGTGTCTCTGCTATGTTACAAAAGTGAAAAATCTATGCTATGCTACTAAAACCAGATTTTGCAAGTGTTAGGAGTAGTTTCAATAGAACAGTGATGAATCTGTATATCCAAAAGAGATGGAATTTGATGACAGCTTTGTTGTAGTAGTGTCTACAAGAAGCAGTGTTTTTTTTCTTTCCATGCTGCCTTTTCTTTTCTTTCTTTTATCTACTACATTTTTGTTTCAGACCTTACTGTATAGGAAATTTACTCTACTATAATTTAAGTTGAGCCACATTGAGAAATAAACAGGGTAAAGCCACTCTAGGTCCACATTAATGGTTATTATGAAACTAGATATCAGTTTATGCAAGTTTTGTAAAGTATTTTTTGAGAAGTTCTGAAAAATTGTGGCTCAGAAATTTGACAGTAATTTATTCCATCTAAGCAAACCTGGCTCATCCTGGATAAAATATATCTTAAAGGATTGTTCAGAACTAGTCTGTTTTGCAAGTATCTAGATACTTGTAAAAAGTCTTTTCAATTGGGGTTTTAATTTACCCCAATGTATTATGCTATGTTATCCAAGCATTCATACTGTACTAGCAGTATACTTTGGAATTTTTCTTGGCTCTCAGCCCTTTAAGAAAATCTGTGCATTTTGAGGGTAAAACACCATAAAACAGTCTTTTTCTCATATTTTATCTTCCAAAATATGAAATTTATGATTTTTTTTAAAGTCTGCAAGAACAGATTTCTAACATGTATCTATATTTAGTATATATAGAAGTAGCAAACAGTTCAAGTACAATGACATGAATTGGTAATTTGAACTAAAGCATCTCTGGGATGTTTGGCATTTGTCCTGGAAGTTGTTTCTGACACACACTTTAGAAGCAGATGGATTGTGACATATATTTTAATATGAATTGAACATATGGGTCCAATCCGTTTTGTTACTCATTGGAATATATGTTATAAATATATTTAATGTTGGCCATGACCTCTTTTTTGCTTCTGGAAATACACAGTAAACCTTCTGTAATAATAGAGAGCTAAAATGACCTTTAAAATGATGATTTTTTTTGGGGGGCCAGCCCCGTGGCTTAGCGGTTAAGTGCGCGCACTCCGCTACTGGCGGCCTGGGTTTGGATCCCGGGTGCGCACCAACGCACCGCTTCTCCGGCCATGCTGAGGCCACGTCCCACATACAACAACTAGAAGGATGTGCAACTATGACACACAGCTATCTACTGGGGCTTTGGGGAAAAACAAGGAGGAGGATTGGCAATAGATGTTAGCTCAGAGCCGGTCTTCCTCAGCAAAAAGAGGAGGATTGGCACGGATGTTAGCTCAGGGCTGATCTTCCTCACAAGAAAAAAAAAAAACAATTCATGTAAAATGATGATTTTTCTCTCTAAAGGAAATGTAATAAATGGAAAACTAGCAGCCCTATAAGCATCAACATACACTAGATATCCAATCCCTTTATCTCCTACTGACTTCATTTCATATATAGGTTAGGCTGGCCCAGCCTAAACTTACTTCATAATCCTTTATTTCAACCAGCTACCCACACTAGCAACTTGAAAGTCATCCTTGATTCTACCCTCTTCCCTACCCCTTACTATGTCAGTCACTGTGAATTTCTCATTTTTATTATCTCTCACATCTGACCACATGCCTCCCTGCCCATTGCTGTTTAGTTCAAGCCCTCATCATTTCTCACCTGAATTATTCTAATAGCTCCTGATTGGTTTCCCTATTCTCTTTCAGTCTGTCACTAAAGCCTTAGTGGATCTGTTCATACTTCATTCTTTCTTCAGATCTTTCTGTGACTCTCCACTGCCTTCAACATGGAGTCTAGGGGCCAGCCCCATGGCTTAGCGGTTAAGTGCGCGCGCTCCGCTGCTGGCGGCCCGGGTTCGGATCCCGGGCACGCACCGACACACCACTTCACTGGCCATGCTGAGGCCACGTCCCACATACAGCAACTAGAAGGATGTGCAACTATGACATGCAACTATCTACTGGGGCTTTGGGGAGAAAAAAAAAAAAAAAGAGGAGGATTGGCAATAGATGTTAGTGCAGAGCTGGTCTTCCTCAGCAAAAAGAGGAGGATTAGCATGGATGTTAGCTCAGGGCTGATCTTCCTCACAAGAAAAAAAAAAGACGTGGAGTCTAACATCTTAGAATTGCATATAAATGCTTTTATCGTCAAGACCCAGATTCTTTCTCTAGCTTCATTTCTTCCCGCTCTTCCATACATCCCTATGTCCTGCAGCTGTAGCAAACTACTTGCAGTACTCTAATGTATCATTTTCCTGTTCTCTTTTGGTGTCTTTGAATATTTTTTTCCTCTCCATGGAACTCCCTTCCCCCATCTTATTGGCCTGGCTAATTTCATATTCTTCAAGACTCCATTTAGGCATCACCACCTCAAGAAGTCCATGGGTGACTACCAAGGAGAAAACCTCCAGCAGCCCCAATACTTCCTTGATGTATCTCATTTAGCAAGTTTGAGGGCATGTCATTCTCTGTAAATGTTGAGAAACATTCAGTTGCAAGATGATGCCAAGTTTTAGGGTAGAATTCCAGTAACCATTAACATTGTCTTACAGAAATGCTGCTCCTCAACCACAGCCTGGAGCCTGAATTCTGACCCATTACCTCATAAGTACATGCCATTGGTCACAAGGGGCACTGGTTAGAGTGGGGGTGACTCATTAGAACCTATGACCACTAGTACTAGAAAGCCAGCTCCAACTACATTTAGCTAGGTATGATAAGTGGAATCAACCGCCTTGTTAAAGAGGAATTCTGACGCTTTGGGAATTATGTTTACATAAAAGTAAAGGAGCCTCACTTTGGGAGAAAAGTCTGAGAGGATGAAGGAGAAGAATACGTGACATCGAGGGAAGAATGTACTTTTATTTAGAAGCTTACGTACATATTAAACCTCAACCAAGAACTTTCAGTAAAGATTGTTTCATATTCTTTTAAAGTATAAACATACACTTTTTTTAAAATTAGCCTTAGGTAGTAAGAAAGACTCATATAACTCTTAGAAGAAATAATCTAGATCTGTCTGCACTAAGCAAAAAGCAAAACAAGTTAATATAGAAATAAATACTGATCAGAAAATACATTGTTATTTGATTGGCTTGTGTATATAAAAATTCAGAAGCTAAGAATACATAACTTTAAACTAAAACTGTTTACATGATACGAGACAAGGGAGCCTGGCTGTTTTCCTAGAAAAATGACTATCATTGAATTTTAGAAAGTCTGTAAAACTGAAGAAAATGGCTGATAATTACCAAATAAATAGTACTTGTTTGCTGCTTTTAAGTGATTGTTTATTTTTAAAAATCCAAGTTTTTGAAAATAACAGTAGTTCTTACATAACCAAGAATTAGTCCTGTTTAGCTTATAAAAATTAGTTTCTAATGCCACTGAAATAAAAAGATAGGTGAGAGTACCTTTGTCACCATCATACTCAGAAGAGTTTAAGGGGAAAGAAAATGGAAATTTTTATGGTTGATCTGTTTTAGTTTTGCATTCAGAAATATAGAACAGGTAAAGTGTGCCATATAAATTCTTTTCAATCAATGCCTAGATTTTCTTCCCAGGAAAAAAAAGAGTTTCTCCCCTATCCTATTCTGTGCTTACATTTATGTCCCAGAACTAAGATTACTATTATTACCTGGTAATTACTACTTTTACTGCTCTAGGATACATAGACTAGCCTCTGGACCTGCCCATTAGCAAGAGATGAAATTCATGATTTCATGAAATTAAGGCTCAGGCTAAGGCAGACTTTAGAAATGATCTGCTCGCTGGGGTTCAGATTCTGCCCTGCCACTTTCTAGAAAGCTATCTGACCCTGGACCTAATCTCTCTGTGCATCAGTTTCCTCATCAGTAAAATGGGAAATAGAAGAGTTGTTCAGACTAAGTAAGAGAATGATGTAAACACTTAGCACAGCTCTGGACAAGCAGTAAATGTTCAATAAATGTTAGTTGTGATTTATGAATGTTTTAATGGAGGAAGATGTAGCAAGTTCTAAACAATTGGATTTACCAGGCTTATGGATCACAACTTGTTTATAATCCTGTAGTTGCCTGAATACCATTGTGTTTTCAACAAAGACATATTTAACATACACAGAGTATTTATCGTTTTGAATTATACTCTGTTTTCTCAAACTGAAAAATCTATATTTTAAACTTTGCAGTAAGGAACAGACTTCTGAAACTGAAATTCAGCTGGTCACACTCTTAATATTAGTGGGAAGGTGCAGTTTGTAACAGACTGATTTGGCTAAAGAAAGCATGTAATTGAGTTCAAATTACTGTGCAGGCCTTGAACAGAACCAGCTCAGTTGGCATTTGTCCTGGAGATATCTATTCAAAAGACATTTATACCCTCCTCACAGACGTGGAATGACCACTCTTATGGTTGCCAGAAATAAAAGTAACCACCTCAGCTTACTTATCACTGAGACAAGAGGGGATTTATTAGTGTTAACAAAAAGGATACTGGAAAGCAAGAAACTTTCTGTTAATTGTATTCAGGGCAAGTCCAGCAGATTTTCCTGCCTGTAAGGGAATTCCTTATCTGCCATTGATCTTTGTCTACCTCCTGCTACACTACATAATGGATTAAAGGTTGGGTTTCAGCTGGTTGAGGGTTGAATAGACCCCAAGTCCCCAACTGGACAATTCCAAAAGTAGATTTTTTACTGGTTTCATTTTTTAGTTCTTGCTGAGCTAGGATCCCACTTGATGTCATTGCCAGTCCTTGGCTGGCAGACTGGCTAGAAAGTATAGGACAGGAAAAAACAATGTCAAAAAATTGTGACTGACCCACTGTTGGAGACCTTGATCACAAGAATGAGAGAGAGAATAAAAATATCAAAGAAGTGGTGTTAAAAAGCGGTTGTGGTCTGCCAATGGCTAGCAGACAAGAGAGAGGGGAGCAGCTGGGAAGTAAAGGACCCTGAGATGAGCAGCAGAAGCCCCTCTTACCTAGGAAGACTGCCTTTCTTTTCCTTTATGATGTTAGGCATTACATTGTTTCCCTGGCTGCAGGAACCTACTTACTACAACAAAGGACAGGATATACCTACCCTTGATGGGCGTTCAAAAGAAAAAAGACTAAAGTATGTGTAGTTTAAGTAAGTGTAATGCTGAAATAAGTCTTACTAGCTACTGTAATATCAAAGTGGAAATTGTCGTTTTTTTAACTCCTCAGAGGTCTTTATATAGTGAGTGTAATCTCAATTCAGGAATCTTAGCATTTTTCTCTTTTCTTAAGACCACCCATTGCCGCTGCATAGAGCTCTGACAGAACACCACTAAAGGACAACAGTGTCATATGACATTATACCTTTATGTGTGATATGGTTGATATTGAAACGTGATTTGAATGATAACTACTGCACCCTCTCCCACAGCCTCCTCCTCAGCAGTTTTTTTACTAACAATGTTTTTGGTACTTAATCTGCTTTAAATTCAACTATTTTAAGTTTAAGAAAATGAAAAATATTTTAAACTATTTATCTACATAAATAAGGTTTTTCAAAGAATGTTTATATGGTTTTTATGTCCTTAAAGTGGCTACGGTTTTAAACACAAATATAAATCTCTCTTTAATGAAAACAAATTAAACCAATGATATTTGTATTTTAGGACTCTTTTCATGTTCAGGATCACAGAAACCAGTTCAAACTAGCTTAAGCAAAAAGCGAAGTTACTGACGCATATAGCTGAGAAGTCTAGTTAGGACAGGATCAGGGGCTCAGTGTCATCAGTGCTGGCTGACTGCCTGGCTGGTGTTCTCTCTTCCCCAGCACCTCATTCCACTTTTTTGTTGTTATTAGTGCCCTCAAGTCAATTCCAACTCCTAGCGCCCCTGTGTACGGCAGAGCAGAACCTTGCCTGGTCTTTTTGCACCATCGTCTCATCTTCTGACGCTGTATCAGACAATGCTCTTCTGCTATTCATAGGGTTTTCCTGGCCGTTTTTCAGAAGTGGATGGGCAGGTCCTTCCTAGATTCGACCTTTACTCCTTGCTATAATAACCCATTTCTCTCCTGCTGATGAGCTTCTTTCTTGAATTAGCAGTTGAAGGCTTTAATATTGCTAGTTTCGCCAATCGAATGGAAAAAGAACCCCTTCTTCTCCATAATCTGTAGCTCATTTCTAGGGAAACATTGATTTGGTCCTGCTTGGATTATGTGCCGTCCCTTAATTCAGTCTCTCTCTCCAGGGGAAGAAATTCTTGTCATTGGCCAGGCCTGAATCACGTGACTGAAACAAGGCAGGGAGTGGGGGAAGAATGAGAGCAGCAGGGACTGTGGTTGACAGCTTTATTTGCTTCACATAAGTGAGAGAAAAGTGGATGTCAAAAATAACCTGCACGCACAGCATCTGGTGTACTAAAAAGTACTGGTTTGTATAGGTTTAGTCTTTCCTTCTCCTTTCTTAATTTTGGCTCAGTTTTTTTTTTTTTTTTTTTTGTTATAATTTTATTTATTTATTTTTCCCCCAAAGCCCCAGTAGATAGTTGTATGTCATAGTTGCACATCCTTCTAGTTGCTGTATGTGGGACGCAGCCTCAGCACGGCCAGAGAAGCGGTGCGTCGGTGCATACCCGGGATCCGAACCCGGGCCGCCAGCAGCGGAGTGCGCACACTTAACCACTAAGCCACGGGGCCGGCCCTTGGCTCAGTTTTAGTTGAAGTCAACCTAATAACTTCTTTGAAAATATCTGGTTTTTAAGATGATTTAGACTTAGAAATGAGTTTAAACTTAAACTTCTTAAAAATTTGCTTTTATTAAGGATTTTATTGATAATCTTGGTGCCACAAATTATATAAATATGCTTATTAAAATGTAGCTACCAAGCTAGTGGGTTTTTTTGTAACCACTAAAGATTGAGAGCTTTAAAAAATAAACATGATACATCATGAATGTACTTCTGACTTTATATATTTTTCTGCATTTTGCTAATAGACTTTTTTAGTGATTCACTTATATATTTAAAATATTAAGCGACTATTATAAAGTCCTCATTTCCAGATTTTAGCAGTGAAGTGTGTTTCCTTTGAATTTTAAGAAGCTAAACTTCAGGCTAGTAGTTTCAAGTAGCAACCTTTTCAAACATGTTTAAAACTTCTTTCCATGAAAAATACTTAAAACAAAACATTCATATATTGTAGGAGCAAGTAAGAGCACTTCTGATCATAACATAAAAAGCCAAATTTCTGTTCCCTCTAAGACTATGAATATAGAGTCTAGAAATGATGGTATTATTACTATCATTACTATTACTATTAACATTTGTGTAAGGCTTTATAACTTATAAAATGCTTCGATACATATTACCTCATCTGATTCTCATGGTTTCTTCAATTGTTCTTTTTTTATGTCCAAAGAGAACTAGTGTTCACTTTTTCTTTTGTTCTCATAGCAATTCCAATTCAAAGTAGCATAAAATTTATTTTAAAATGAATGAGGACAAACAATAAGAAGTATTAGCGAGAATACAAAGAAATTGGAACCCTGTGCACTGTTGGTGGAAATGTAAAATGATGTAACCGCTATGGAAAACAGTATGACAGTTCCTCAAAAAATTAACCTTAGAATTGCCATATTATCCATCAATTCCACTTCTCAGTATATACTCAAAAAAAGTGAAAAGCAGGGACTTTAACAATATTTGTATACCCATGTTCATAGCAGCATTATTCATAATAGCCAAAAGCTAGAAGCAACCCAAGTGACCATCAACAGCTGAATGGATAAATAAATGTGGTATGTACATACAATGGAATATTATTCAACCTTAAAAAGGAAGGAAATTTTGATACATGCTACAACATAGATGAACCTTTAAAACAGTATGCTAAGTGAAAGAAGCCAGATACAAAGGCCAAATATCCTATAATCATATTTATAGGAAACGTCCTGAATAGGCAAATCCATAGATACAGAAAAGAAGATTAGTGGTTGCCGGGGACTAAGGGTAAAAGAAAATGGAGAGAGTCTGCTGATGGCTACGGGGTTTCTTTTCAGGGTAATGAAAATGTTCTGGAATTAGATAGTGGTAATGTTTGCACAACCTTGTGAATATACTAAAAACCACTAATTTGTACACTTTAAAATGGTGAATTTTGTGGTATGTGAATTATATCTCAATTAACAAATAAATGACTACTTAAGAATCCCAAGCTTAATTGTGCAATTTCAGTGAAAACTTATATTTTGTATAACTTTTCCCTACACTCCAGCTATTGCTCCTGCTAAATGGTCTAATCTCATCTACTGTTGCACCCCAATATACCTTACACTCCAGCTACCAAATCAATTCCAGTTCTCAAATGCAGCATGCCACACCATTCTCATTTTTTTCCTTTACTTAGAACACTCTCATCCACACTTATTCCCACCTTTTCTGTTTCTGGCAAACTCCTACTCATATCCCAAAACCCTTCACAGGTGTCCACCTCTCTGGAGTCTTCTCTGACCAACCCTAGTAGAGTGAATTACTTTTTCTTTTCACACAAGCATAGTTAGTACAACAGTATTTGTGTATATCACACTGTATATCACACTGTATAACAGTAATTTGTTTGCATTTCTGTCTCCTCCACTAAAATATCAGCTTCTTCAGCCCAGGAACTACTTATTATTCATCTCTTTATCTCTAGCACCTAACATAGTTGCTGGCAAATAACTATGTTATTTGCATAATGATGATGAGAATAATAATAATGGATAACATTTTTTTTAGTATACTTACTATGTGCCAGCTACTATTCAATATACTTTACATTTAGTAATTTATTTTAATCATCACAACAATCTAGTCACTTAGTTGGGTATAGACTGGTTAAGAGTCTCACCCCAAGTTGCCCAGCAAGTAAGTAGCAAGGCTGGGATTTGAACCCAAGCAGTTTGGCTCCAGAGTCTGTGTTCTTAACCACTGTGCTGTACAGCATCACATATATCAAAAAATGGTTATGTACATAAGTTAATTAGTTTTATAATTTCACCCCCTTCTAGGTCTAAGCTGCTTTTACCCTTAAGTAGCATTTATTTTAGGGGAGTTGTGTACATTGTTTTTTTTGTTTGAGTTGCCATAGATACTAATATAATTTTGATGTAGTATTCAAATAATTCCCTCTGGTAATTTTTTCCTTTTTAACAAAGTGAAGACAGTAAGAAATTACCCATATAGCAAAGAGAAATTTACTGGGGGAAAATGTGCCCGGTATTCATGCCCATTACTTCTGGAGTTCTTGCTTCTATGGAGAGCAATGAAGACTATGTTCCTGTGTTAGTATTTTAGGCAGACAGAGCATCAGTGAAAACCTAGAAATGCTGTACCCAGTTCTAAAGTTTTCCTGTATTAAGTAGATGTGACTTCCCGATGGGCATAATCTAAAATTGTACAGCAGAGCAAATGGGTTTATATTTGACAGCTAGGGAGCAATGCCAGCGTTTCTTTCTTTTTTGTTACATGCCAGATATTATATTAAAAAACATAAGCCAAAACTCAGCCATAATTTTTAATAACTAAAAGTAAATAGTAGGCTCTACATTTTCTTACTTTATTAATAGTAATTGTATTTGTGGGAAAGAAGAGTTTTATTTGTTGATGTCCTAAATCTTTAATAAGAATCCAGGAGCCTGAGGGAGAAATAAGTCTGGCAGTTTGTAATTATTAAGACATAGCGGCTATATTATTCTTCCCTTCTCTCTTAGTTTTCCCAAGAGTGTACTTTACTTGCCTAGTTTACTTTCCTGGTAAGAGTGAATAAAGGCTGAGTGATGGTGCTGCCATATTGGTTAAACGATTTCTGACAAACACTATGGAACCTATCTAGTTGACTGTTCTAATGTGACACCATTAAAATTTCGTTTTGGTTTATTATAGCATATTCATGCGAAGTTGGAGTTTAACCATCCTCATATCTCCTTGTTGTGCCTGAGGAATCTTCTAGACACTATTTTTACCAACTCATGCTATTTATATTCATTCTCGGATGACAAAACATATAAGTGAAAGCATTCAACAAACATTAGGAACTTTCTTAGACCAGGCATTCTCCTTCCCTGCAAAATTTCCCTACTGCCTGTGTTTCTTAATAGCCATTCTTAAACTTTCTTCCATTTTTAAATTTCTCCCTGCAGTTTTCCTGAACGTCAAGGTTTTCCTTTTCTTTCCATTTCTAGCTGTCCTTTCTCTGTACCTCGTATACACTTGGAGGCTGCAGGCATTTAGCACTGGTCATGCCAGCCTCTCCAGATCTCATCTCTGTCTGTAGTTGGGTCTCCATGGTAATTAGAAGCAGAAAGTGCTGAAGCAGCACACTCTGTAAGGACTGGCGAGAGAACACAGTGCCGTGGCCTGTACGGGAATAGCACTTAATCCGCGTGGTGCTGTAGAAGCCAGGGAGAAGCACGCTGCGGTGGAGAGCAGGAGACTCAGCTAAGGACGCAGACTTGGCAGATTTATTAGCAGCAATTTTCTAGGATGAACCCAATTTACAGTTAGTAAGTGCTTTTTTTCAACTGGAAAAACCTTTAAAGTTTTTTTCCTTCTTCTCTTTCAGGAGGCCAGATGCCCCAGTGCCTGATGGTGACGGTGAAAAAAATACAGAAAGTTCAGATAGCGAGTCTTCTTTTAGTGACTAAGCTAGAGAGCCTGAACTTAAACTCTTAGTCTTAAAAACATCAAATGGCAATGTATCCACCACCAGGCTTACTCTATCTTAAAAAAATAAAGCGTTTATAATAACCTGGCAGTATGTCTTGTTACCTAAATAAAGGGCCTTGAACTGGAAAATAGAATAGCCTAAATAAAGTGCAATTAGTCTACAAATACTAAGATGGAATATTTCAGTGATGCAATGAGCATTTAAAATGAAGTCAATGTGAGTTTAGTGATCAAAAATAGACTCAATGCAAAAAAAGTGAGTTTTTCATTTTTTGTGAATATTTTAGCATGAAAAGTATTATGTGCATTTTGTATCATAAGAGCTGTTAAAGAAATTTCTGGCAGAAAGTAATACTGGATTGAAGTTTTCTGTGACAACTTGAAGCTTATATGTCATATATAATGGATATTGAACTTATTGGTAATATTTATAAGCATATAGAACTTTTTATCTCTTGGCCATTACTTCATAGACTGGCAATGTCAGTTATTCTTAATTATATTTATTATCAGATAGAAGTTGGTTCAGAGTCAGCAAGCATCATTGTCATCAACTCTTACTGCCTAAACAGAAAAACAAAATTTAGTTTGCACAGGTTTAAAATGTCTTCACCTCATCTTGCAGATAATTCTTCATGAAGAAATATTTGCACACAGATTTAGAGAAAAATCTCTAAAATACTTACGTGGAAAAGACATATAAATGCATTTGATTAATGGTGCTCATCTTAGTTTAGGCCACCTGTAAGTAGACCCTGAGAAAGGAGTGGTATAGGTATGTCATTTGTCAGGTGAACCCAGGAAGCAGAAGTGAGAGAATAGGGAGAGCAGGACGGGAAAACCCGTACAAAGGTGTCTTGTCAAGGTTGCCATTTTGGGCTTGCGTGCTCCTAGACCTCCTGAGGAGCTTACAGAATGCCTCCCAAAATTGTTCACCTATGCAGATGGGATAATTATTAACCAGCTTCCATCCCCGTTAGTTAAGAGTTACCTACAGGAGCGTTAACTACCTCTGCACTTCTGGGCTGTGCTTTTGTGTGGGAAAGCAGGCTTTCCCAGTGTTGGAAGAGGACTTGGAACAGAAAGCAGAAAGATGCATGGCCCATGCTTGCGGTGGGATTTCACTAGCGAAAAGGGGCAAGTCTGACCTCACGTAGAACTGTCCAGCGCAGCTGTGGCTGATATCAGAAGTTGACAAGGGGATGTGATGTGGGGCAAAAGCAGTGTTTGCTGCTGTCTACCCCTTGACTATTCAGAACCGCTTGAGCCCTCTGTTAAGTCTACTCCGACACCGAGTCTTCAAGGTGGTGGCCAGCCATGGTGTATAAGACTACACAGGAGGATTAGTGAGACGAGCTACAGTTCCTGTCGCTGCAACTGAATCCAAGGCCAAAACTCATATTCATCTGCTCCTTCCTCCACCACCCATTTTATTTTATTTTATTGTTTTTGGTGAGGAAGATTGGCCCTGAGCTAACACCTGTTGCCAATCTTCCTCTTCTTGCTTGAGGAAGATTGGCCCTGGGCTAATATCCGTGACCATCTTCCTCTACTTTATATGTAGGATGCCTGCCACAGCATGGCTGGATGAGTAGTTTGTAGGTCCATGTCCAGGATCCGAACCTGCAAACCCGGGGCCGCCAAAGCGGAGCGCACGAACCCAACCACTACGCCAACCAGGCTGGCCCCTCCACTACTCATTTTAGATTTTCCTTGCTCTCTGCCAGAAATTCAGTTGGTCTAGTTTGGTTGCCTACTAGAGTGACCTAGACCTTTATCCCTTCAGGGATCTAGGGCCTTGGTTACTTTGCCCTTCTTAGGCTATGATTATCATGATTGTCTGTTCACTGTTCACGCCAGGCATAGAAGCACCAAAGCATGCCCCAATGAATCACCTGAGTTCCTGACACATCCTCCCTGTTTCATGGCTCCCTAGCTCCTCATGTTAACCAACATATTAACTGCCATTTTTTGCCTGTTGTCCCACAGACACGAGCAGTCCAATGGGACCAGTTGGCAGCAGTAGCTTCAGTTTTCTGGAATACTGTGCTCCCTGGTGGAAGCATGCCAGCTGCTTCTGCTTACCCTGTCTAGGAAACAAGAGCTCCAGCCCAGCAAAGCCCTGATAGGGATGGGAAGCACAATTCTGCAAGTAGGTCACTGGCAATAGTGGTAAGAAGGGCCAATCCTATTTTTATCCTCTTGGTTCCTGGACCCATGAATTCTAGCATTTGGGGACAATGGCATCATATACTGGTCATTGGTATAGTGCATCTATCACATCCTGGAGAGCAGCACTCCAGCCCTGCAGGATGTTATGTCTGAGCTGGCGCTAAGCTGATCCTGTAATAGGGCATTTCATTGTTCTATTAGATTGCTTCTGGATAATGCTGTAGATGGTAGGACCATGGATCTGATAATTCATGTCACTCTTCATTTGCTGCAAAACAGTTCCTTGATCTGAGGCAGTGTAATGTAGAATACCATGTTGGTAATAGGCATTCTGTAGACTATCAGATAGGAATTATAGCAGAGGTACTGCTGAAAGGGAAGGCAAGCCCATATTAAAAGTACAAACTAATTACAACAGGAAAGAATTCCTTCCTCCTCCAGGAAGGAAACTAATGCAAATAACTTTCTACCAAGTGGCTAGTTAATCTCCCGAAGGAATGGTACTAAATCGTTGGTCCCTGCTGCTGACAGACCACGTATTCACCAGTGACAGTAACTAGATCAGCCTTAGTGAGAGAAAACCCAAGCTGTTGGGCCAATGCATAGCCTCCATCTTTGCCACCATGATTACTCTTTTGTGGGTTGTGTGAGACTAGAGTGGTCAAGGACAAGGCTGGCTGAAATCTACTGAAGCAATCATCCTATCCACCTAATCTTTGCCTGCTCAGGTGAGTGCTCTCTTATTGACATTCCATGACGTGAAAATCTGCTCACTCTGCTGTGATTGAAAACCTGTGTTTCTTCTTAACTCAGGCCACATCTTTCTCCATCAACATGAATGACCAAGTGCACTATTTGAAGCTCTGTCCATCAGGAAGATTTTTCACTCATCACTGATTCTTAGGTTCACCTCTGAGAGAGGCTATAGTGTAGAAGCCAGCCATTTTGGGCTCACACCAACATATCAAACTGGTCCATCCATGAACAAGGCCCACTTTTTCCTCCTTTGTCATCTGGTATGTTAATATTGCAAAAATAGCCTCAATTCTTCACTTCTCTCTGTCTCCATGCCCTTTGCACTGTAATTTTACATTGCCTTCCTGCTCTGGGTGGAGCGTTCTACCTCACCTTTTGACTCTGAACTTAGCCGTGTAATTTGCTTTGGGCCAATAGAATGTTAGCAGATGTGATCTAAGCAGAGGCTTGAAAACCACTTGGGTGATTGGTCTTGCCTTCTCTTGTGCCTCTGCCACTGACATAAGAACATGACTGAGATAGTCTGATGGAGAATGAGAGATGTGTGGAGCAAAGCTAAGTTGTTCTAGTCACCCAGCAGCCAACCCCAAGATGTGAGCAAGCCCAGCCAAAATCAGAAAATCTGCCTAGCCAATTCCCAGCTGGCCCTAGATGCATGAGTAATAAATGCTCACTTTTGATTCTCATAAAGATTTTTTGGTTGTTATTATATAGCATCATTGTAGCAGTAAATGATACAAATGACCATAGGGAATTCTCCATGAGATCATAGGAGTAGGTTGAAGGAGATGCATTAGTGCAAGAGAGGTAAATGATATGGGAATCTAGGCCACTTGTCCATGTAACTTACATGCATCCTTTGGACTTGCTCAGGCTTGATTCCAAATGTATCATTTCCATTGAATGAGGGATTGCTACTGTGACTATTTGACCTTATGATATGGTGACTCTGATAACACCCAGCTCATGATGGGCAGCTCCAGTTAATCACGTGATGTCATATGTGGTCAGATCTCAGTTTCTGTTGGGCACAGAGGCATGCCAAGGGTTGCTTTTCAAACAATGAGAAGGCATGACCTTGCTTCAGAACCTAAGGCCTATGCTGTTAATCTTCTATTGGAGCTTGCTAGAGCTCCTATACAGTGTTCTACTACAGATATCTGTGGTATCAGTGGATAATCAGTCATATAGTCTGAGCCGGAGGATAGCTTGTATCACAGCCTGAGCCTGCAGCAGAGCCCTCTCTTGCTCTGGGCCCCACTTGAAACTGGCAGCCTTCTAAGTCTCCCCATAAATGGGTGAGAGCAGTATTTGGCTTCAAAAGTCAAAGTCTCCAATGTGCCGTACCTCTTTCTTAATGGTAGAGGATGCAAGTTCAATAACTTGTCCTTTATCTTGGAGGGGACGTCCCAGCATCCTCTAGACCATTGGACCCCTAAAATCTGCAAGGGTCTGAATTTTCCATCCTCTGGCTTATGTGTGTTTCATAGGGCACCAAGAGTCCTTTCCACTTTCTCTTCACCAAATCTGATTAACCTGATTTACCAAGATAGAGGACAGGCACAAGGTTCTGTGGAACATCAGGATAAACAAGACCCCTGCAGACTACACTGTGAGAGAGTAGGAGAGTTGACCATAGCCCTGTGACAATAGATTAACATGCATTGTGATCCTTCCCATGTAAAGAAAAACACTTCTGGTGTTCTTAATGGTTGGGAAAAAAGTTTGCCAGATCAACAGTCACATCCCATGCCAGAGGCTATGTTGATATGTTCCAGGAAAGGTACCATATCTGACATGGCAGCCGTGATTGGCACTACCACTTGGTTAAGTTTATGGTAGTCATTTGTCTTCCACCATGGTTCTTGTGGTCTTAGCAGGGGCCATACCTCTGCATCCTTTGAGTATTTAAAGGTGGTACTAATCTCTGCAGTTCTACTCAGAATGCAATATTGTTTCTCTATTCTATCTTGGCTGGAGTGGAGGGGTGCAGTTTTAGGGATTTCTACTTGATCCTCCCTGCCGTCATAGACTTTATTCCGTAGGTCAGGGAACCAATGTGAAGCTGTTAAGAATATCCCAAGTATGCACTCAAAGACCAGGGAAAATAGCCACAGGGACCCACCTGGACTGACTGAAACGACTGTAAGAAGGACTGGTATCCGTAAGTCCCAACTCTAATTGAGGGACAATGACGACATTTTAGATCACTTGATATCAAGTCAGTTTAGCCCTCTATCCAACAACATTTGAAAGGATTGAGTATTCCTCTTTCTCCATTGTGTAGTTACTTTGATAAGCAGCTATAGTTCTTCAGGGAAAGATTGGGGAAATATCTATTATCTATACTTGTGGCGGCATAGGTGGCATTCTTCAAAGGGCTTTGACCTCCTTTTCAATTGATGGACATGAGATAATAGTTACAGGGTAACACTTTTCCATTATAGCAGCTGACATCAACCTTCTGCTCAACAGTTCTTGCTTTTTTTTGGATTTTACAAGTAAAGAGACACTCTACTCTACTGCCTCCTACCTTGAGCATGAGATACACCATGGTGTAGTAGTCACCACCACAGATCCCTGCACACCAAGGAACCTTGGTTGCCACTTCAGTCTTGCTACTACTTTGCCGCTGATGGTTGAATACCACTACCTGCCCCCTGCCATTATGAAATCTTCAATTAGTCATCTCAACTAATGCAAGAGAGCCCAGTTCTATGGCACCATATCCTACTGTGAATCCTAGCCTACAGAGTACAGGTACCACTGATTTCCTCAAAGATGTCATTGCCACCCTCATTAGTACATTCTTTATTGCCTTCTTAGTAAAGAGAGTTTTCTCTGGACCCTTCCTGGGAAAAGAGTAGGTTGTTTCTCTCAACATATGAAATAAATCCATTCTAACATTCCCACATCTCTGAGCTGCTGGGCTCCTCTTCAATACTTTGACGAGGCAATTCCAGCATCTCCGTCTCATTTAGTGTACAACATCATGATGACCAAGTTTCAGGAAGCCATCCCAGCAGCCTATTAACACCAGTTCTGTGTGTCCTTGCCAAGTTGTTAAATCCTGAATCATAAGAGAGTGCTCCTATGTCAATAAACTCTCCTCCATCCAGCCTTATTCTCTGCCCTTCTGGTCCATCACACTCAAGATTATTCCCACACATATTCTCCAGATTCCTGCCGGTACTTGTTAGCCAGTTCCTAAAATTATTTCAGTAAATAAGCTATTTCTTTCTATATTTTCTCTCTCAGCTGAAACCTAACATTAGTTATTCTTCACAAGGCCATGGAGGAAGATGAGTTAGATCTTGAGATAGTAAGAGTCATCTTACAAGGCATCCACTTCAGGTGAACACTTTATGTGGTCTCCAGCTAAGGACTGGTTGCTGTTCTCTAGTAAGAGAGAGAGCTGCTTTGGCTGACATGGGGGATTCATGCCACTCTCAAGATTTCCAGAACTTTTTCATTAAAATTTTTAGTTTTTAAAATCTTCCAAGAAGGAGCAAAGGATAAACAATGACTAAATCTATATCTTTATAGTCTGTTGTAATCATAATACAATTTTTAAATGTTTTCTTTTGCTCATATCCCAGAGTTTTTCTGCGAAACTTTTATATCTGAACCAGAGCATGGCTCCTGTTAAAGAATAAATTGTTCCATGTGCTATTGAAGAGTGCCCAGACAACATAATGTGCAGTAAAACAGTTTTGTTTCTGATCAAGTTCTTCACAAAAACAAGCTTGATTTTCAGGATTCGTGAAAAACTTAAATTCCCACAATTTAATCCTATACTTTAACAGCTACTCAATAGTGCCAAGATGTCTTTTCAAAAACATTCACTTTTACCTTTGTTGTTGGTAAGATCAATAAATTAAAGGACAGACACTAGGGACCAGCCCGGTGGCGTAGTCGTTAAGTTCATGTGCTCCTCTTTGACAGCCCAGGGTTCATAGGTTCGGATCCCAGGTGCAGACCTACGCACCGCTCATCAAGCCATGCTGTGGCGGCATCCCACATACAAGATAGAGGAAGATTGGCACAGATGTTAGCTCAAGGCTAATCTTCCTCAGCAAAAAGAGAAAGATTGGGAACGGATGTTAGCTCAAGGCCAATCTTCCTCACCAAAAAAAAAAAAAAAGAAAAAAAAGGACAGACACCAGAGCAAGTGTCACTCTGACTTGGATTTGGATAGATAGCTTAAACAATAGACATTTTTCTTCCTTTGGAACATGAAGTACAAAGAGTCTATGTGTGACTCCATTTCCTCTCTTCCCCAAAGAATATTACTTTAGATTGGCAGCTTACAAATAAATAAATTTGGAGAAAACTCACTTTACAATGTCTACAAATTATTTAGTAGGTATCTGATACTTATGTTCAAGTTGATATCATTAGATTAAAACACTGTAGAATTAAACACTTTGTTTCACAGTTAACACTGCAAACTTTTTTTCACAGTAAGTTCTAAGTATTGGAGTAATAACATTTTTAAGTCTAGAAGAAATCTTAGCAAATATCTAGTCTAATTGCCTCATTTTTACCAATGAATAAATCGAACCCCAGAGGAATGGTCTTGAATGATTCCCCAAAGAAATGTAAGAAATAAAAGAGGTTTATTTATATAAACAAAATACTTACTCTATCAATAATATTCTTATCTTAAATATTAATACTTTTCGTTATCCATATGCAAGCAAAATACAATTTCAGTAATTTTATTAAAATTTCACATGGTAATCTGCAAAGTGGAGTTGTGAAAATTTTTTTATACTTCTCTTAAAGATATTCTGACATCAATCTCTCAATTTTTTTCACTTGTATTAAAATATGTGACCCTATGGCAATCAAGTAAAGCTATTTCTACATTTTCTTAGGGACATCTTGACCATGCTGGTTTACACTTTGCTGTATTGTCATTCTAGTTTTCCAAGTCAAACCTTAGAAAATTCTAAAAAGCCAGCAGCGTAGTTTTTAGATAAGGCCAGCAGAAACACAGACAGAGGACCTAAAATCAAAAAACCCCAAGGGTAAAATCTATGACAAGTTCTTGAAAGACACAAACTATCAAAAATCACTCAGAAAGGAATAGGTGATGTGAATAGCCTTATATCTAAAAAAGAAATTGAGTTTATAGTTAAAAACGTTCCCATAAAGAAAACTGGACACTCAAACATAGCTTCATTGGTGAATGCTACTAAATGTTTAATGAAGAAATAATGCCAATTCCAGAGAACTGAAAAAGGGAAACTACTTCCCAAGTCATTCTATGAGACCAGCGTTAAATCTGATACCAAAATCAAGCAGACATTACAATAAAAAATTAGTATTTGGGTGGTGAACACGATGTGATCTGTGCAGAAATAGAAGTATAATGATGTACATCTGAAATTTATACAATGTTATAAACCAATGTTACTGCAATAAACAAAAAATTTTTTTTAAAAACTATGAAATTCTTAGGGATAAATCTAGCAAAATATGTGAAATACAAGTACACTGAAAACTACAAAACATTGCTGAGAGAAACTAAAGAAAATCTAAATAAATGGAGTGATTTACTGTATCCATGGATTGGAAGACTCTGTCTTATTAAGATGTAAAGTCTTGTCAAGTTGATCTATAGACTAAATGCAATCTAATAAACCCAGAAGTCTTTCTTAAAACAGAAATTGACAACCTGGTTCTACAATTCATATGGAAACGCAAAGAACCTAGAGTAGCCAAAACACCTTTGAAAAAGAGCAAAGTTGGAGGACTAAAACTACTTGATTTCAAGAGTTGTTATAAGCTACAGTAATCAAGAAAGTATGGGGCTGGCCCCACGGCTTAGCAGTTAAGTGCGCGTGCTCCGCTACTGGTGGCCTGGGTTCGGATCCCAGGCGCGCACCGACACACCGCTTGTCCAGCCATGCTGAGGCAGCGTCCCACATACAGCAACTAGAAGGATGTGCAACTATGACATACAACTATCTACTGGGGCCTTGGGGAGAAAAAGGGAAAAAAAGGAGGTGGATTGGCAATAGATGTTAGCTCAGGGCCAGTCTTCCTCACAAAAAAAAAAAAAGAGAAGAAGAAGAAAGTATGGTATTGGTTTAAAGACAGACAAGTATATTAATGGAACAAAATAGAGAGCCCAGAAATAGACCAACACGTATATGGTGCTAATTTTCAACAAAGATGCAAAGACAATTCAGTGGAGAAAGTTTAGCATTTCAGCAAATTGTGATAGAACAATTGGATATCCATATATTTTTAAAATGAACTTTAATTCATATCTTGAACCTTAAGCAAAATTAACTTAAAATGTATCATAAACATAAATGTAAAATCTAAAACTTCTAGAAAAAAACCATAGGAGAAAATCTTTGTGACCTTAGGTTAGGCAAAGATTTCTTAAATGCAATAACAAAAGCATGATCCATAAAAACCAAATTAATAAATTGGAACACCAAAATTAAAAACTTCTCTTCAAAAGACACTGACTGTTGAGAGAATGAAAAGACAATTCACAGTCTGGGAGAAACTGTTTGCAAATCATATATCTGTAAAGGACTTATCTCTAAAATACATAAAGAACTCTCCAAACTCAATAATAAGTAAAAATTCCCACTTAAAAAGATAGGCAAAAGATTTGAACAGATACTTTGCCAAAAAAAAATACCGATAACAAATAAGCACATGAAAAGATGTGCAACATCATTAGTCATTAGGAAAATGCAAATTAAAACCATAAGGAGATACTACTATACATCTATTAGAATGACTAAAATTTGAAAGGCTGACCATACCAAGCATTGGCAAGGATGTGAAGGATTTGAGGGAAAGTTTATACATATAAATAAAATCAGAGTAGATTCTACATACGTATAAGAGGAGTCCATGAAGAAGAAAAATAAAGCCATACAATGTAACAAAATACAAAAAGTACAATTCAAGAAAACTTTTCTAAAATAAAAGATTGCAAATTAAAATTACACATTGGGAAGGCACTCTATGTACCTGAGAAAGACCCAGAACAGCTAACATAGGACATATTTTACTGAACCTATTGGACAATAAGAAAAAGGAAAAGAAAAAAATCCTTTGGGCATCTGGGCAAAAAAGACCAAGTCAGTTCTAAATGAAATGACATTATATGTCATCTAACTTTTTGATAGCAATAGTTTATACTGGAAGACAATGGAGTAACATATTTAAGATACTCAAAGAAAGAAAATGTGAGCTAAATATTTATATCCAGCCAAACTGAACTTCAAGTATCAACATACAATGAAACTGTTAATCCTACAACTCAAATGAACCCAACCCAACAAAAAAACAACCCAATTAAAAAATGGGCATAGAACTTGAATAGGTATTTCTTCAAGGAACTGGCCAATAAGCACATGAAAAGATGCCCAATATCATTAATTATTAGGGAAATGCAAATCAAAACCACAATGCAGTATCACCTCACACCCATTAGGATGGCTATTATGAAACAAAACAGAAAATAAGTGTTGGTGAGAATGTGGAGAAATTGGAACCCTTGTACATTGCTGGTAAGAATATAAAATTGTGCAGCTATTGTGGAAAACAGTATAGTAGTTCCTTAAAAATTAAGCATAGAATTATCATATGATCCAGCAGTTCCACTTCTGGGTACATACCCAAAAGTGAAAGCAGAGACTCAAACAGCATTATTCACAATAGCCCAAAGGTAAAAACAACTCAAATGCGCATCCGTAGATGAACAGATAAACAAAATGCAGTATACACATACAATGGAATATTATTAGCCTTAAAAAGGAAGAACATTCTGATACATGCTACAACATGGATGAACCTTGAGGACAACATGATAAATGAAATTAGTCAAACACCAAAGGACAAATATTGTATGATGCCTTCCACTCGTATGAGGTACCTAGAGTAGTCAAATTGATAGAAACAGAAAGTGGAGCGGTAGTTACCACTGGCAGAGGAGAGAGGGGAAGAAGGAGTTATTGTGTAATGGGTGCAGTTTCCCATTGAGGAAGATGAAAAAGTTCTGCAGATGGGTAGCAGTGATGTTCGCACAACAATGTGAATGTACCTAATGCCACTGAACTGTATACTTTAAAATGGTTAAAATGTTAAATGTTATGTATATTTTACCACATTAAAAAAACTATTAACATCATGCAAGAACCTAAGAACCTAATTAGGGAATATTGTTGACATGAGATCTTCCTTAAGAATCTAGTGCCCCTTAGGGAGGACAGATGAGTAAACAAGGTTGCAGCAGAGTATAACAACCCATACCATGTGCTAGATGCTGCTCTATGTGCTCAGGACAAAGATTTACTTTTTTATACAGTAAATGACTACTGAGTGCTTACTATGTGCCAGGTACTATTCGAGGTATCAAAGATATTGCACCAGGGGCCAGCCCTGTGGCCTCATGGTTAAGTTCCACGCACTCTGCTTCGGCGGCCTAGGTTCAGTTCCCGGATGCAGATCTACACCACTTGTCAGCGGCCATGCTGTGGTGCGACCTACATACAAAATAGAGGAAGATTGGCACAGGTGTTAGCTCAGGGCGATTCTTCCTCAGCAAAGAAAAAAAAAAACATTGCAACAAAAGAGACAAAAGTCTCCACCTTCACATAGCTTACATTATTATTGGGAGAGAGAAAAAAATAAGTAAAATATATGCCAGATGGTGTTAAGCGCTTGAAGAAAAGTTAAACAATGAAGGGGGATAGATAGTAGAGAGGGCGGGGAAGGATTAACAATCTAGTGATGGGAAAAACATAAACAGATACTTTTTAAAAATCAAGGTGAATGCTCCACAAAGAATATATATGGAATATTTTACGGATGTACTGAGGAGGAGCATCTAATCTCAGCTTGGAGAAGGGGAATGTCAGGGAAGCTATTTAGATGTGGCAATGTCTGATCTGAGTCTTAAAGAATGCCATGAAGAGGCATTGGTAGAAGGGGGCAAGATCCAGCAGAAGGAGCAGCATATGCAAATACCAGGATGTATATGATGCCATGGAGCATCCAGGGAACTGAGTAATTCAACATGAGGTGAGAGATGAGGCTGGCAGGTTGAGGCATTGTGGGCCATAAAGGGGAGCTTGAGTTTTATCAGAAAGCCTGTGGAGAACTATCAAAACATATTAACATGGAGGTGACGTAATTGGATTATACTTCAGAAAGGTCACTTTTTGCTGCATGGATATGATTGAAAGAAACCAAAGCCAGAGGCAGGGAGATATGACTAATGGAGCCAAAAGAGAAATGATATGGTTGAATTAAGGCACTGGCTATAAGGATAGAGAGGAGACTCATTTGAGAAATGCCTAGGAGCACATCAATAAGATTTGGTGACTAACTGGATGTGAGGTTTGAAGGAGAGAAAAATCAAGGATGATGCCAAGGTTTAAGGCTATGATGACTAAGTACCACTTACCAAATTAAGGAGAACAGGATTAGGGTAAATAATAATTCCATTTGAGACTTGTTTACTTTGGAGTACTTGTGGACATCTAAGTGAAGCTGTCCAGTAGACAGACCAAGACTGGAACTTAAGAGAAAAATCTGAGCTGAAGGAACCAGGGGGAAAACACCTAACTCAGGGGGCAGGTGGAGGAAGAGAAGCCCAGTACAAAGGTTATTAAGACAGGGACAGAAGTTGGAAGAGAAAGGGACCCAGAAAGGATGGTGTCACAGAAGCCAACATCAAAGAGTGGTTCACGTGGGAGGGAGCAGCCACCATCAACAGATGCCAGGTAGCACTTATCACACCTTGTTGCTTAATTGTTTGACTTTCCTACCAAACTTGAGCTCTGGGAGGGCATTTGTACTCCTTACCATCATATTTCTAGCTCCAGGTACGCCACAGCTGCTTAATAAGCATTTTGTTGAACAAACAAAGATTAAAGCCAAAAGAATCCTTTGGATTTGGAAGCAAATAAGTAACTGGTGACCTTGATGAAAACAATTTCAGGGGAATGGTAGGGGACAAGCCATATAGCAGTGGGTTGAGGTGTAAATGGTATGTGAGAAAAAGATAAGAATCTTTTCAGAGGCTTGGTTGTGAAGAGGAAAAGACAAAACAACAGCTAGGGGTCAAGTAGAAGGATCATGGAAGGTTTTAGTTGTTAAACCTTTTATATTTTTAAAGATGGTAGATACTCAAACAGGAACGGAGAATTGATGGAGGAAGTATGTTCTGAAAGGGAACGAGACAGAATCCAGAGCTTGGGTGGAGGAAAGATATAAACATGTAAATAGTTGAATAAAATTAAAAAGCTAAGAATAGAAACAACTATGCAAGAACTCCCCCCAGTCACTGCATGATTAATTGTCAAACAACTGATGGTCAAAAAAGGGTTCAGTGTTCAGGAAAGGATAAAGTCACTTGGATGGGACTGGGAATGTTTTTTGGAGACTGGGATTTGAGCTGGGTGTTGAAGTGTGTGTTAGTTGGAGAAGGTGAAGAAGCAGAGGAAGGCATTTGAGGTGAGGGGACTACAGAGGTAGTGCTTTGTAATACAAAAATTAAAAGAGGAGCCCCTAGATCATTTTCAAGCCATGCTTCAAATTTATCAAATATGGAAAATTTAAGCCACCGTTTCTTTAAGTATTTTTCCTGTCTCCGCTTGTCTCACCTTCTGGAACTCCAAACGTACATATGTTAGGTTGCTGGATGTTGTCCCATAGCTCACTGATGGTCTATTTATTTTTTCTAGTCTTTTAGTCTCTGTGTTTCATTTTGGATAGTTTCTATTGCAGTCTTCAAATTCACTGATCTTTTCTTCTTGCCATGTCTAATATTCTGTTAATTCCAGCCCCACCTAGTTCACTTTTCAACTGTAGAGGTTGACTTGGGTCTTTTTAGATATCTTCCATTTCTCTCCTTGTCATGTTCATGCTTTCCTCTGACTCTTTGAACACAAGGTATATATTTATAATAACTGTTTTAATGTCTTTGTCTACTAATTCCATCATCTATGTCATTATTTTCTCCTCATTTTGGATCTTCTGTTCCCGATTCTTTGAATGCCTGGTAATTTTTAGTTTAACATCAGACATTATAAGTTTAACATTTTGGGGGTACTGGATATGTTTGTAGTCCTTTAAATATTTTGGGGCTTTGCAATAGGATGCAGTTAAATTACTTGGAAACAGTTTGATGTTTTTGTGGCTTGCTCTTAAGCTTTGTTTGGTGAGTGCAGAACAGCCTTTAGTCTAGGGCTAATTTGACCCTGCTTTTGAGGCAATACCCTTCTGAAGGCTCTACTCAGTTCCTTATGTGTTAGGAAGTCTTTCTACTCTGGCTTGTGGGAACATAAGCTATTCCCAGCCGTGTGTGTGCTCCAAGGATTGTTCCACCAGCTTCTTTTCAGTGGTTCTTCTCCAGTCTTGGTAGTTTCCTCAAATCCATGCACTGACTATTATTCAGCTAAAGACTCTAGGGGACCCTCTGTAGATATCTAGAGCTCTCTCTCGTTGCAGCTTTCTTCTCTCCAGTACTCTGCCCCATAAAGTCTAGCTGCCTTGGTATCTCCATATTGTGAACTCTGTCTCCTCAACTCAGGGAGATCACCCAACTCTGCTGGTGCAGTGGCCTGGCAACTCATCAGGCAGTAAGCTGGGGCATTCATCAGGCTTATCTTGGTTTTTTCCACTATTTTCAGAGATCTCTGTCCTGTACTGCCTGTTTTCTAGTGTCTGAAAACCAGTGTCATAAATTTTGACCAGTGTTTAGTTGTTTAAGGAGGAAGGGTAAATTTGGTCCCTGTTACGCCATCATGACCATAAATGGAAGCTCAATACTTCAACTGTAGACCCTTAAATTTAATTAGAATGTGAGCTCCTAGAAATTAAGCTAGCAGCTAGAACAGAGCCTGGCACATAGTAAACAACAAATACTTTTGGAATGAATGAGGTCCTGTTTCCTCCCCACATTATCCTCAATGAACTTTTTTCCTTTTAATTCTAACAATTTCCCTAATATGCCAAGAACATTATCAATTCTCTCCTTCAAAATATTGACTATGCTCTCCTGTATCCATCTCAGTGTGGTTAACATTCGTCCATATCATTTCTAAAATGTTTAGGGGGAAAAAATCCTAAGAGAGGACCTACAACTCTAGATACCTCTGGTTGACTTAATCTACTGATAACTTCTTGAGCAGAATCTCTAAACAGTTGTGTACCCATCAAAGAATGATCTAATCCAGTGGCCTAAATTTTCCTCAGAGGAAATGCTTCATATGACTCATCTGCCAAAATGATTCAGCCTGGCCCTGGTCTATCTCTATAAATAATGGCCTGAAGACTAGAAAGTGCTAAGATATGGCTAGTATTGGCACATTGATTCTGTCACTTCCAGGCTACCAGGCTAAGTACTAAAAAATGTCTTGAGTGAAATCATCTCCTAAATCAGATCCTCTTTTAGAAGGATAAAGTAAATTCAGTTCAAAGCTAATAACTGTATTAGCACATAGTGGGCGTTTGGGCTTCCTCCATCATCCCCATGGCTGATCTTCTTTCATTAGTATTAGCATGTTTGCCCTTCTGAAAAGTAGCATGACGTAGGCAAGAGGGAAACTACATATATCATTCCAGCACTAAGAGAACAAAAACCTTATTTAAAAAATTTTTAAAAAATCAGATATGGGTTCCTGTTTCTCCACATCCTCTCCAACACTTGCTGTTTTTTGTCTTGGCGATTATAGCCATTCTAACGGGCGTGAGGTGATATCTTAGTGTTGTTTTGATTTGCATTTCCCTGATGATTAGTGATGTTGAACATCTTTTCACATGCCTATTGGCCATCTGTATATCTTCTTTGGAGAAGTGTCTGTTCATTTCCTCTGCCCATTTTTTGATCAGGTTGTTTATTTTTTTGTTGTTCAGTTGTGTGAGTTCTTTATATATTATGGAGATCAACCCCTTGTCAGATGTATGTTTTGCAAATATTCTCTCCCAGCTGGTGGGTTGTCTGTTCATCTTGATTCTGGTTTCGTTTGTCTTATAGAAGCTCTTTAATCTGATAACACACAGCTGGTGGGAATGCAAACTGGTGCAGCTTCTATGGAAAATGGTATGGAGATTCCTCAAAGAATTAAAAATAGAGATGCCCTATGACCCAGCCATCCCACTACTGGGAATCTATCCAATGAACCTGAAATCAACAATCCAAAGAGGCTTATGCACCCCTATGTTCATTGCAGCATTATTCACTATAGCCAAGAAGTGGAAGCAACCTAAGTGTCCCTCGACTGACGATTGGATTAAGAAAATGTGGTATATATATATACAATGGCATACTACTCAGCCATAAAAAAAAGACAAAATCGTCCCATTTGCAACAACGTGGATGGGCCTGGAGCGTATTATGTTAAGTGAAATAAGCCAGAAAGAGAAAGACAAACACTGTATGACCTCACTCATATGTGGAATATAAAACAACACATGGACAGAGAAAACTGTACTGTGGTTACCAGGGGCAGTGGGGGTGGGAGGTGGGCACAAGGGGTGAAGGGAGTCATATATATGGTGATGGACAAACAAAAATGTACAACCCAAAATTTCACGATGTTAAAAACTATTAAAACATCAATAAAAAAAATCAGATGTGGAATTAAATGGAAATATTTTTTGAAGTGAAAATAATTTGTTTAGGTAACATATTCTTCCCCAATTAAAAAGGAATATGGTGTAGGTAAGAGTGCCACTTGACAAGCCACAGCGTAAGTGGCTTGTTACTGCTGCTTTAGAAGGAGAATTTCCTGACTTATTGCCCTTGCTCTACATCCATTTTTCACTTTGGAGTAATGAATCTTGATCCTTAAGTCCTAGAAGAAATTGGCATCACTTAAGCAACTCTGCTGACAGTCCCCAGACTCATAGGGCTTATCACTAGCAACATAGATATGACCTGGAAGAATGGTATGTTTGAAAAGGATTTTGGATATTTCTTTTCAGATTTTTATGAAAAAAAGCAATGGGGCTGCTTATTTAGGCTCACCGTTGAGTCAAAGTTAAGACACAAAATCCATTTTCTGATTTTTCTGGGACATAATATGTTAATATTTAAAAATTTTCTTCCAGATGAGATACTCAAGTCACAATGTATTTCTCATATACACTGGCCTCGTAACAGCCTTCTATTTCTAGAGGCACATGCCTCTCCTCAACCTTCTTTCTTATGCAGTTGAAACTGAGTGGAAAAGAAAGAGATCTCTTAGAGTTTCTTTCTTTTAAGTAAAAGAATTTAATTATTTTAAACTTTATGGAATGCACTCCCCAAATGGCCCCATAAAGCAATGACAGTAGTAGCAAAACAAAACTCTGTAAAGTTAATTTATTAACCAGAAATTTAGTTTGGTTTTATGGATGAAGAAGAACTGAAACATTTTGACCACAGAACTTCTGAGGTGCAGAAGGGGATGTAACATGGGAATGGAAGGGCTGAGTTTAATTTATTTCTCCCTCCTTTTATTTGTACTAATAATTTGAGGGCAGAGTTTTTTTAGTGTTGGCTGTAATGCCAAGAGATTTTGGTTAAAATAAGGTTGCAACATTCAGTGCGCAGGAAAAACGGGACAAATCAAAGTCAAAATAAGTTTCTCCTCCTGGAACCGTTAGACGAGTGGGAACAGCTTGTTCGCTAATTGCACAGATGAAGTCATTTCTGTTGTACTGATATTAAAAGCTTGACATGAGAATCTTACAGTTCCATCTTGCTCTGCTGTTTAACGCCGGTGACAGGTATTAAAGAACTGCCTGTTCTGTCCAAAAGGTTCACTGTCTACTGAGTACTATCAGACCGTCTATACACATAATTAAACTGCTCGCAACTGCTTTGAAGCACAGCAGACCCTCCGTGTGGAAGGCACGCCTCAGGTTGTAATTCTCCCCTTTGGATTTCATAGTCGTCACTTAACTTTTCAATTTTTCTTCTTTTTTTTTTGTCACTTCGACTTCAAAGACAGTGAATAAGGCTTTGCTTTTTTTAGAGAGGCCACTTTTATTTAAAAACAAACTTACTTGCTTCCCAAATGCAAAGAGCCTTGCAAAACATAGTAAAATACTTTACATGATGTCTCAGATCCTTCCTTCAGTTTATTTTCATTGTATAATCAGTTCCATTTGGTGGAGAATCCTTGAGGCTATTTCACATTCTGTTCAATGCTAACACACACCAAATTTGTAGAACCATAGGGGGTTGTTGGTGTGAAGCAGGAAGGTTCTTCAAAATTAGGGCAAATTAAGCTAAAGGTCAGTATTTTGATCAAACATTACAATTTCCACTAGCCCACAAGAAAAAAAAAATTGGAAGCCCCGCAGTTGAATCCAGGAATACCCTTTCTGAACAGTTACTTGCTGTTCACCAATGTGAAAGCAAAATGATCCTTCAAGTACTCTGGTTTTTGAGAATTTACAATTGTTATTTGATGTCCTAATAGAAATATTGGCTCCAAGCTCTTTGCAGGAGAGGAATATTTTGCAATAACTTCTACTTTAGAAAGGTTGAGTCTATTTAAACATGTTAGACTACAGCTTGCCCTGAGACGCAAGTTATTAATATGAGACCTTTTCACCTCCCCATCTTTCTTGCATTTTAATGGCCCCAAATAAGGAATCCTTTCAAATTTTTTGTTTAAATAATTTTTATAATAGAATAATTTTTGTAAATAATTTTTATAATATAATATGTACAGAATACCAGAGCCGTTAAATCAAGCCTGTTGTTGTACCAATCTCCATGGAAACACTGAAAGGCAGATAACGTTTCTGGACAATAGACAAGAATGTATCAACCTGTTTATTACATTCTGAACTTCTTCCTAGTGCACATGTTGACAATGTCCCTACAAGGAAAAAGGTCAGAAAAATCAGAGGAGATAGAACTATTTTATTTTTGCAATAGAAAATAACGCTGAACTTTCCATAGTAGTTCTGTCCAATAGAATGATAATATAAGCTACATAAATTATTTTAAATTTTCTAATAGCCATATTTTAAAAAGCAAATTTAATAATACATTTTATTTAGTCCAATAAATCTAAAATATTATCAACATATAACTAATGCAAGAAGTATTCATGAGATATTTTACATTCAAAAGTCTTTGAAATATGATGTGTGTTTTATACTCATAGCAAATCTGAATGTGGACTAGTCACATTTCAAATGCTCAATAGCCACGTGTGGCCATAGCTACCATGTTGGACAGAGCAATCCTACGGAGTAGTACATGTTCACTGTATTTAAACAAAGAAATAGAGTCTCCTCCTGCAGTGTTTCCCTTGGTCTTTTTAGAAGCTACATTGGCCCCCGAAGGACCTGATATGTTCCTGTCCAGAATGATTATGCCTCAGGGTGCTCTGCATGCTATAAGGAAGCAGGTCCACCAGAACCTGGTGGTATTTTCCTCCCTTGTGTCTTCTGTATTAATATTGTGCCCCAAGTCAAAGATGAATCTTGGCTTCTGACTATAGTATTAATCTTCTAGAACCCTTCACACTTCAGGGCCTTTGGCCTGGCAACCCACTGCTAAAGCTGTTTTGAATCCAAGAGGAGGCTCATCCAATTCTTATGGGCCAAAAGCTGTTGTCAACCTGAACAGCCTATCAACCAGCACGTATTCAGTGCCTGTTATAGGCTAAGCACTGGCTTCGTTCATAACCTCATTTGCTCCGGTCCTCATATGCTTTCAGTAGCATCCTCATCTCTGCCTCTGTTCCCCAATTCTTAAGTCATCCTCCATCAATCCAAAGAGAGTTTGCTTTAATGTAGCTGATTGTTCTGCTTCCCCAATGGATCTCTGAGATGGCTCCCACTGCTAATAAAGCGCAAACTGTGTAGTGCTGCACCTGAGGCCCATCCCACCTGGCCTCAACCCATCTTCCAAGCTACACCTCCATCTGGTTCCCTAATTGCATGGCCTCTCCCCATCCTCTCTCCACAAGTGCTCCAGCCAAGTGACTTCTTGCCACTCCTGACCATGCCGTATCATTCTTTCAGTTTCCTTTGCTCAAAATGCACTGTTTCCCGGAACCCTCATACACAGCTGGTGGGAATGCAAACTGGTGCAGCCTCTATGGAAAACGGTATGGAGATTCCTCAAAGAATTAAAAATAGAGATGCCCTATGATCCAGCCATCCCACTACTGGGAATCTATCCAACGAACCGGAAATCAACAATCCAAAGAGGCTTATGCACCCCTATGTTCATTGCAGCATTATTCACTATAGCCAAGAAGTGGAAGCAACCTAAGTGTCCCTCGACTGACAATTGGATCAAGAAAATGTGGTATATATATACAATGGCATACTACTCAGCCATAAAAAAAAGACAAAATCGTCCCATTTGCAACAACATGGATGGGCCTGGAGGGTATTATGTTAAGTGAAATAAGCCAGAAAGAGAAAGACAAACACTGTATGATCTCACTCATATGTGGAATATAAACCAACACATGGACAGAGAAAACTGTATTGTGGTTACCAGGGGCAATGGGGGTGGGGGGTGGGCACAAGGGGTGAAGGGAGACATATATATGGTGATGGACAATCAAAATGTACAACCCAAAATTTCACAATGTTAAAAACTATTAAAACATCAATTAAAAAAATAAATTAAAAAAAATGCACTGTTTCCCCTTGTTTACATGTCAAAATCCTACTCAGCCATTCTATAAAATCCAAGTTAGTGTTCTAGCTTCCATACTTATTCTGTGGGGGAGCTGCCTGCTAACCTGAAAACACCTGCTTCTGATGGTATAAGTTGAGATTCATCTTCTATTCAGAGGACATTTTCTCAGTTTGTTCATTCTCTTGCTCGCTGTCTTGTTTCAGAGAGCAGCTACTAGTAATCCATGAATAAGTCCAGTAATTCTCAAACTTCACATGCCCCCGTCTCATGAAGAATAATATCGCAGAAAAACACAAATAGAAGCTTTAATGTGCACTTGGAAAGCTATTTGGAAAGAATGAACAATTTTTAATATAGTGATGCCATGAAGGGACTGCAAATGATATGGACCTTGTAAGTCCTTTTTGTGGGCTGAGTCCACATAAGCACTCATTTTGTGAGTATTTGTTATCCCTTTAGTGTTTTTCAGTACAGTGTCCCATTCATGCTTTTTACAGCAGAGCTATCAAAAATTCACTCCCACACCTCAGCATGTCCCAAGTCAAACTCATCATCATCTCTTTAAACCTGTTCTTCCGGACTCTGAGTTTTGGAAAGGATATCACTAGGGAATTATACTCAGCACGTCCTTCTCCGTCGCTCCTGACAACAAATAAGTGCCAAGTCCTCTTGTTCTCCTTCTGCAGCATCTCTGACAGTCATTCCCTCTCTGCTATTCCCACTGCCAACGTCCTAGTTCAGGTCCATGTTGCCTCTCACCTATACCCTTGGAATGAGCTCCAGCCCTATTTCAGTGCAACTCCTAAACTCCAACATCCACCGAGATTTCTAAAGCCCAGCTCTAAGCATGTCATCTCCCAGCTCAAAAACCCTCAGTTCCTCCCCATTACCTAATAAACAAAGTGCAAATTCTTTAGCCTGACATTCAAGGCCCACTCATTCTCTGACCCCAATATAACATTGTAAAATGTGATCTCCCCCTACTCCCCTACATGTATGCCAGCCAAAATGTACTAATCGTCTCCCAAATACACCCTGCCCATTCTAGCATCTGGGCTCTGTCTGTGGTGTTCTTGTCTCTTTTTACTTCCCTAACTTCTTGCTGATTGAAATATGACCCCATCCTTCAAGTCCAAGTCAAAACTACTGCCTCTTCCACAAAGTCCTTCTGGATTTTCCAGCAGGAAATAATCTTTTGGTCCTTGTACATACTTTATTTGTATTTCTCTTATGATCCTTACTACAGTTTACACTGTAAGCTTCTTTGTATATGTATGTGAGTCAATATCTTATCTCTGCTCAGATTATGAAGTTCATTTCATTGATTCAACAAATACTTATTGAGCACCTACTTGTGCTGGTGCAATACAGAAAACAGTGAGCAAGCCAGGCATAGAGTATCCATTTTAAAGAGCCATCCTACAGCACCTGGCATGTATCTTGTGCTTTGTAAGCACTCAATGATTACTTGACAAATACATGACTGAATTCCTAACTTATCTGAAAAACATATTTGCAGAAAGTTTTATTTTCAGACCAGAAATGTAAGAGTAGGAGGTAAATTAAAAAGGCTTCAGAGCAGCTGAACTCAGAGTTCACACCGTATACGTATTTGTCTCTTGCACGTTTTAGTCGTGGAGAACCTGGCAAGCCCTCACACAGAGCCTTTGCTTTCGGTTTACACACATCTCTAACAATAATAATCCTGACAACAACCACAGTGAGCTTGGGCATCGGATTTCCAAACTCATTTCAGATGAGCAGCAGCAAATTAGGAGCAGAGAGTAGAAATGGTGCAGTCAGTCACATGGGCACATGTGAGACTGGCAGTCCAGCCGCAAGGGAGGACCCAGAAAAGCTAAAAAACAGAACAACAATAAAAAACACAGCAATCTGCAGCCATTTAGGAGAGGGACAAACAGTTCTGCTTACCTCCGAAGGGCCCAAGGGCTTCTCAGTGTTATAGCACAATACTACTTTTAATGACAATCCAAGTCATCAAGCTGGATTATGTTTATAATGCATTATTTTAGAAGGCAGGGAAGATTAATATATTGGAAATGTTTCCATCTAAGATAATTAAGACTCTTGGAGTTTAAATGGATATATCCTCAGCCATCTATTAAACTCACTTATCCAGAACGACTCTCTCCACCCCCATCCGTAGGCTCTCGAGCCAGAGTTTTATTGCCGTTCCTTGCATTACTTGATTCATTTGCCTCAGAACATTCGCTGGCTCTCAGCGTCTAGTTCAATTTTCATTCCGTAAGTTTTATTCCCATTTTATTTGCACAACACTCTAAAAGGGCCAATGGAGGACACAAAAGATTTGAAAAATATAGACCACCAGCTTGTCTTGGAGATGTTCACGGTCTTATTGGGGAGATAAGACCTACAGCCTTGAACCAACATAAGGACACAATAGAGGGAGATGCAAATAAGTGTATGGTGGAACAAACTTTGCAATGAAGGATCATCTGGGAAAAGACTAGAGCTAATCGTGAAAGATTGCTTAGAGATGAGCCTCTGACAGACGTGGAAGATTTGAGGAGGGCATTTTGGGTAAAGAAAACAGCACAAAGAGGAGTACATACTAGAGGCAAGAAAGAGAAAATTGGCAATGGTAAAGAGCCGGCCTGGCAGACTGGGGCTGAAGGCCCTGCTTGGTACTAATAAGAGATAAGTTTGAAGCATTTCCGCAGTTTTGTACAAATCCTATTGTCTTTCTAAGGTCATGTCTTACTCTGCTCAGGCTGCCATAACAAAATACCATAGACTGGGTGGCTTAAACAAAAGAAATTTATTCTCACAGTCTGGAGGCTGGGAAGTCCAAGATCAAGGTAGCAGCTGATTCAGTTTCTGGTGAGGGCCCATTTCCTGGCTGGTAGACAGCCACCTTCTTGCTGTGTCCTCACATGGGGAGAGAGAGAGAGCAAGCTCTCTGGTGTCTCTTTTTATAAGGACACTAATCCCATCATGAGAACCCCACCCTCATGACTTCATCTAGCCCTAATTACCTCCCAAAGGCCCCATCTCCAGATACCATCACATTGGGGATTAGGCCTTAAATGTATGGATTTGGTGAGGGTGAGGGTTTAGGGATAGGGAGACAAACATTCAGTCCATATGAGTGTAAATGCTTGCATTTTTGAAAAGCCCAAAAAATCAAGTTTGATGTATAGATTGCTACCGTCTTCAATCATGTCACTTTACTAGAGAGTTTATGTAATAGCTAGTTGCAAGCTACAAAGCTGACTTGATTTGCTTTTCTAAGTTTATTTTACAAATAAAATCATAGGATATGTAAAGTTCTCCTTTGGTTAGAAGCTCTGGAGGATCCTACTTCTAGAAGACATCATCTAATGCTGTGGATGTGTCTGAAGCTTTGGTCAATGGTTAACAGATTCATGAGTAATTGGTGTGAACACAAACAATGGGCTTACTTTCTACAGCTTGTTAACTGGTAAAGACTGGAGATTTATCAGCCTGTTAAAATGAGGCTCTAACTGAGCTTTTTACCTCCCTCACTAGACTGTAAACTCTGGGAGGGTGGGGTAACTGTTTTCCCCAGCTTCTACACCATCACTTATCACAGAAATGGGGCGTAGTGTTAAATGAACAACTGAATCAATGACTGAATGCAAGACAAATTAATTTATTAACATTTGACTGCAGTCAAGTCGTATATTTCTCAAAATTAACTTTTCCTGAATTGGATGAGATTCTTGTGAACTGGTGGATCACACCTTTTTAACAAATTAAAAGCAAACCACAAAATCAGGACTTTTAAAGCAATTTCTTCACAGACGTGTTCGTTGTAAGTCCAATACAAGTATTCTGTTGAATTGGCTGCTTTGTGTAATTGAGAGCCAATTTTAACGTTCACATGACAATGAAAATTCAAACTTAAGTTTATTAATATGTTGCCTTGGCAGAACACCAGGGATCTTAATGGCAAAATGCGGAGAGAAATGATATTAGTCTCCAAAGACTTGAGTTTGATTTTGAAAATAAACTGATGTTGTTCTTAAAAAGATTGTTCATAAGGGGACGTAACTGTGGAGCTGTGGACTACAAACAATTTAAATGAAAAATAATGCAAAGGACAGAGAATCAAAGTTTCAGTATGCTGTTTAGTTGGAAGGCCCAAGGGTCAAAATATTGAAGTGCTTTAGGGCCCACCTGAGCAATTCAAATCCTGAATAATTGCTAACCCACCGATCAGACAACTCTTCATCTAGACAGATTTACAAGTCATTTGCCAAATATACTAGGATATGAAGCAGAAGCACTGCATGTTCAACCAGATGGATCCTGGAAAAGGAGATTACATCATTTCTAATCACCATGACTATCATTTATTGAGCACGTACCACGTATCCGTCTAGCACTACGTCAAGTGCCGTCCAGACTTATCTAATCCTTACAAAACCCCCATTAAACAGAAGAGGAAACTAAGGCTTAAAAATAGGTTAAGTAAATTACCCTAAATCAACAAGTCTGTAAATGGCAAAGGCAAGATTTTGGCCTTCGCTATTGACCACTCTATTTTATTCCACTGCTCCTCATAAGATGGTCCTTGAGCTGACAACATCAGCATCATCTGGGGACTTGTTGAAAATCAAAGGCCCGAATCCCACCCAGACCTACTGAATCCGAATCACTGGTAGTGGGAGCCTGGAACTTGTTTTAACCAGCTCTCCAGGAGATTCTAATGCACACTAAAGTTTGAGAGGTACGTCTCCATTCTACTCTCTTTCTCCAAACTTTAGCAAATATGTATATTTCACTTTGCCAGTGCAGATTCTTACAAAACACAGAAAGTTAATATCACATTTCGTTTCTTTGTTTGAGCTATGTGAACAATAGTCACTATACCAGAGACCATAATTCCTATAAATAGAATGTATAAAATGAGCCCCAAGGAAAACAAACCAATAGCATTATTATCCATCTAAAATGTGAACAAGGGCTACAGTGATTGGAATTCTTTCAGGACCTGACTACACATATTGATTTGGGATTAAAACAGTAATCACTTAGCTCATTCTAAGCTTTAACAGATAAAATAAATTTTTAATATAAGCTTAGAAATGAATATCTTGCCAAGAGGGCAAGAGTAACCATCAGTGTGCTGTGACAGAAGTGAAATATAATATATGAACATGGCAATCAGAATTCCAATCTATTGCTATGACTGGTTGTCTTGCCAAATAATGAAATGTATTGACTTTACTGCTGAGCTGTCATTGGCATATTCTACAGACATTGAGATTTTCTAAGCAAAGTTACTGGAAGTCATTCAAATATTTATAATGGTGTAATGGGTGAACTGGAGACTTTCTCTTTCAAAAAAATTTTTGTTCCAAACTCCTTGATGAGAAAATATTTGGAGTAAAGCACAATAGATTTATACACAGACTTATATGGCAGAAATTGATTTTTGTTTCCCTGGGAATTTAAAAATCTTTTTAATAGTTGAGAGCTGGTGTACAGCTGCAAGAGGTTGGCTTAATACGGAGCCAATATTTATGCTTTCTTGATAGAAGAAATGAGAATTCTTGCTCTGTTTTCTATCTTTCTTATGTTGAAAGCCAGGCAACACTGGAATATAATACTTGCTTCTTCAAAATGTTTTTAAATTGTTGTTCACTGTTTTGTATTTCATCTTGAAGCTGCTTTATTTATAATATTATTAAACCTCAAAGAAACCCATATGGTGGAAGAAAATGGAGAAATCTTGCAATTTCACTGTTTTACTCTCCTTTAGTAGAATTTATGTGAAACTGAAAATTGTTCAGATCTGTTTTTTATTCTCAAGGAGTGTATCCATGCCTTATAACAGAATGGCTTAAACAGATGGGTAAATTATATTACACAATAAATTTTATGGCTGACATATAATTCTGTAGAAATGGCCCTTTTTCTGACAGGTATGTGAAGGTTTATGTAGATACTTGCTATCTCTATATTTAAATAAAACAAACCCAGCCTTGCAAAAATACAAACATATTTTTGTCCAAATGCAGATCCAGCAACATTGCTGCTACCAGCAGCCCCTACTTCTTAATAATTTCTAGGTTCTTTCTAGCCTTACTTATTTATTCCTACTGTTTATCATTTGCTTACTATATTGAGGACCTACTAAGGGCCAGCATTATGCTGCTGTTTCCCCTGGATGTCACGTGGACAGGTGCAGTACTCTGACATGTGATAAGCACTCAAGCAAATATTATTATCTACGTACATCTGCTGAGAATACAGAATTTGTCTCTAGACAAAGTAATTAATGCTTCCTAGATCCTAGCCCTCACTAGCAGAGATTTGACATCATATGCATCATCTTTTAGAAAAAAATAAATAAGAGCGGGAATCCAACTAGTCAGTAAAATGCAGTGATTAAGATCATGGACTTTGGTACCAGACAGGCTTGGTTCCAATCCTTGCTCTACTGCTTACTGCCTATGTGACCTTGAACCAGTCACTTCAGCTTCCTGTGCCTCCATTTCCTATCTGACAGTGCTGTTGTGCAGATTAACTCAGGGAGTGCTTGGAAAAGTGCAGGTGTGGGGTAGGTGGTCACTATACGGTAGCCCTCACTGCTGTTCTCTGGGCGCTTTCCATCATCTGTAAAATGGATGCAATAAACTTAAAACAAGCCTTGTGGAATTTCTGTTATGGGGAGGGCTAGAGGTTCTATGAGATCAGGAACTATGTACATCTTCACTATTGTATCCTAGCACACAGCATAAATGCCTGGCACACAGTAGGTACAAATAAAAATTTAAGCGAATGAATAGTAAATGAATTATATGTGTAAAGCATTTGGCACAGGTCCTGACACATAGCAAGTGTTCAATAAATGAGAGTTTTTTAAAGTATTTTTAACTATTTTGTGGATTCCCTTAATAGAGCTTTTGTTCAAGCCTGACCTCTGTCCAGAATACTAGGAAGTCTCTAGTGGGAAGTCTTTACTCCCTGGATCTAAGATCTCCAAGAAGCTCCATCCAGTGGCATTATGGAATAACTCCATAGGCCCTGACTAGAAAGGGGTTACTAGTAGGAGCAGTGGGCCAGAAATCTAGGGGATTAAGAACCAAGTCCTGGCTTGACAATTTCCTAGTTGTGTGGCCGTAGACAAGTCGCTTCACCTCTCTAAGTCTGTTACCTCAATTGTAAGATGAAGGGTTTGGATTGAAGATCATCTTCTAACTCTGGATCTCTATAATTTTAGAAATTAACTCTCATAACTCTTTGTTCCTGAACATATGAACAATTTTTATGGCTTATCCCTCACATATGTAGCATGCCTATTACACACATACACAAACACACACATACGCAAACACACACAAATGTGTATGTACAAGTCAGCAGTGCCTGCTGTGAATTTTTTCATCCAAAACAGGAACTTTTCTTCTGGAACAATGAATTCCTCTCTCTGTTTATACCTTTTTTGGTGATGCTTGCATGAGAGTTGTACCTTTAAATCTGGGACCCACATTAGATTAGAAACGAGAAGTGTTCTAAAAGGAAGCCTTGGTTAAGAAAAATTAATGACTTATTTTGTCCATTCCAGCCCAGTGTGATTTCCCTCCTCCATATTCATCCGATTTTTATTGTTTGTACCAATCATTTGCCATTTCTTATACATCCAACTGGTCGGGTGTGTGTGTGTGCCTTCTCTTTCTACATAAGAAGAGCTATCACTTACGAAGCACGTGCTATTTGCTGGGCGCCATGCTAGGGAGTTCTCTAATTATTTCAACAATCCTCAAAAAGTACAGATGAGGAAACTGAATTTGAGTGCTTAAGTAGGTGCCCAAGTTCAAACCACAGGCATTGATGGAGTCAGAATTTGAATCTGGGTCTGTCTCATCCAAGTCAATGCCCTTTCTACCCTACACTGTCTTTCAAACAGCTACTTGCCTTGTCAAATCCCAACAGCTTAAAATTTTCTCTCAAAGTAGATCTGTTTATTACTGTTATTTGAACTCCCCCCCATAGACACACACAGAGTGGTGAACATCATAGGTGCTCAGTAAAGGTATGTTGAGTAAGTGAAAGAAAAAAAAAGGGGGCACACTGGGCCTTCTTCAATTTTGTGGCCTCGTTTCTCTCCTCGCGTTCTTTTTTTGGATCAAAATAGGAAGTGGTAAGTTTGTCACATGAATACAAATCATGGACCTGTGAAAAGTGCCAAACTGGCTTTAAGGCATCAAGGAAGTCAAAGCTTATTCCCCTCTATTTCCATCCCAACATCCAGTGGGCCTGAACATCAGTATCCCATCTTATGACAGCCTCTGTAGACAGTAGCCTGCTGTGGAGGAGTCCCTAGACCCTTTCATATTCTACAACGAAGAGTTTTCTCTGGGCTTATGAAAGTATGTTTTAAGAGAAATTGATCAGTTCTTTGGTGTTATTATGACTCACATATATTTTGAAGACTACAACAGTGAGAGATTGAACAAGGCCATTATTTTGGAGCACGGAGATGAGAGAGCTCATACTTAAATGGGGATAATAAATGCAATTTTGGAGTCTTCTTTACTGGGTACTCTTCTGAAGAGTAGGTACTCATGATCAATCTAGGAAGGTTGCATTAAACTTAGCACTTGTATTAGGCAAGTTAAACTGACAACTGTGACAAGCAGTTACAAACTTTCAGAAGCTTTACACAAGAAAAGTTTATCTCTGACTCATGCGATAGTGCAAAGTTAGTATTCTTCATCAGCCAGCGATACCCTAAAAGTATCTCAGGGGCCCAAGCTCCTTCCTTCTTGTAGTGCCACCTCCTTGAGATCTTCAGAGTCCTCTCCTTTAAACTGCAGGATGAAAAGAAAGAGAATGTGAAAGATTAAGCAGAAAATTCTTATAGATGAGGCCTAGATACATATCACTTTCTGCCCACATTCCATTAGCCAGAATTCAGTCATATGGGCATGCCTAACTGCAAGGAAAGCAGGAGAAGCAAGGAACTGCTAGGAGAAGCAGTCTATCTGAGTGCCCAATAAAAAAAGGAAATGGGAGGGTGACATCAGCATCATGATGGAGTGAGCTTTCCCCCTTAGACTCTCTCCCCCTAAGATACAACCAAAAGGACATTCAAATACCAACAGAGGACATTCACATAACACAAAAGATGTCTGAGAGACACACGTAGCCTTACATCTAAAGGTGGAGGTGCTGGTACCCCCAGAGGAAGTGGAAGGAGGTAAGGAGAACTCCCCTCCTTCCCCAATGACAGTGACCCTGGGACCAGGACTATACAACTCTCTGAGAGAGGGGGGAGGGGTGACCCTCTGCAGGAAAACCATCATTCTCTAAGTTTTCTCACAGCCTGTGGGAAATTCCCATATGGAGGGGACTGAACTGTTGCAGGGGTGCCTCCATCAAGCTAGCACCCAGGGACAGCAGATAGTGAGGGAAGAATGAGAAGACCCTGGGGTGGGGTAGGTGAAAGAAAGACCACTCCCCCCACCTGGAGCACCAGGACAGCTGGTCAGCCAGAGTGCCTATGGATCGTGGCGGGCTCAGAATACACAGCTCTTGACCCCTACCCAGTGGCAGCAGGTAGAAGCTGCAACCAGATATCTTCAGAATGATGGGACAAAAGCCCCCACCCTCAAGCACTATGCAAAAATATATTAAATCTCCAGGCCAGAAGGAAAATGACAAGCACCCAGAAATCAATCATGAAGGCACAAAAATTTATAACCTAAATGAGAGAGAATTCAAAATAGCTGTCATAAAAAAGCTGAAAGAGCTACAAGAAAACACAGGTAGACAATTCAATGAAATCAGGAACTTTTCCATGAAAAAGATTGAAACTATAAAGAAAATCCAATCAGAAATGTTGGAGATGAAAAACACAATGGAGGAGATAAAGAAAAATCTGGAATCTTTAAAGAACAGAGCTGACAATATGGAGGAAAGAATGAGCAATACTGAGGATAGCAATGCAGAAATGCTCCAGCTGGAGGAGGAGAGAGTACTAAGACTAAAAGAAAATGAAGGGCTGGCCCCATGGCTTAGCAGTTAAGTAAGCACGCTCCACTGCTGATGGCCCGGGTTCAGATCCCGGGCGCACACCGACGCACTGCTTCTCCGGCCATGCTGAGGCTGCGTCCCACATACAGCAACTAGAAGGATGTGCAGCTATGACATACAACTATCTACTGGGGCTTTGGGGGGAAAAAATAAATAAATAAAATTATAAAAGAAAATGAAGAAATTCTCCAAGAAATATCCGACTCAATTAGGAAATGCAACATAAGGATTATAGGTATTCCAGAGGGAGACGAGAGGGAAAAAGGAGCAGAGAGCTTGTTCAAAGAAATAATAGCTGAGAACTTCCCAAACCTGGGGAAGGAGCTGGAAATATAAGTGAATGAAATCAATAGATCTCCTAAATATATCAACACAAAAAGACACTCTGCAAGGCATATAGTAGTAAAGCTAGCGAAAGTTGATGCTAAAGAAAAAATATTAAGGGCAGCAAGACAAAAAAAATAATAACATACAAAGGAAGTTCTATCAGGCTCTCAGCCAATCTCTCGGCAGAAACTTTACAGGCTAGGAGAGAGTGGAATGATATATTCAAAATTCTCAATGACAAAATCTTTCAGCCAAGAATACTCTATCCAGCAAAAATATCCTTCAGATATGATGGAGAAATAATAACTATCCCAAATAAACAAAAGCTAAGGGAGTTCATTGCCACAAGACCCCCACTGCAAGAAACGCTCAAGAAGGCCCTGATGCCTGAAAAAAACAAAGAAAGGGGATACAAAGCTTTGAGCAAGGAGAAAAACCTGTAGACAAAATCAGAAAAAATGCAGCTCTTCATCAGAATAGGTTAGCAAACAATTATAACACCAAAGATTAAGGGAAGGAAAACACCAAAAATAAATATAACCTCATCACTTTAAACACAAACTCATAACATGAGATGGAATAAGCTGTGACAATAATAACTTAGAAGGGGAAGAGGAAAGGGAGGGAATCAACCTAGTCTAAGGAAATAAGAGGCCATCAGAAAATGGACTATCTCATCTATGAGATTATTTATGCAAACCTCATAGTAAACAAAAAGTCAGAACAGAGACACATATGATAAATAAAAAGAAAACCATCATACAGAACTACCAAACTGAATTGGTACTCTGAAACACATGGGATGAGAAACAAAGGAAATGCAAAAGAACCAGAAAATGAGTGCTAAAATAGCAACATTAAGCCCTCATATATCAATAATCACTCTAAATGTAAATGGATTGAATTCTCCAATCAAAAGACACAGAATGGTGGGATGGATTAAAAAATAAGATCCAACAATATGCTGCCTCCATGAAACACATCTCAGCTCTAAAGACAAACACAGGCTCAGAGTGAATGGATGGAAGACAATACTCCAAGCTAATGGCAAACAAAAGAAAACAGGTGTTGCCATACTTATATCAGACAAAGTAGACTTCAAGATTAAAAAGAAGAGAGAGAGACAAAGAGAGGCAATATACAACGATAAAAGGGACACTCCACCAAGAAGACATATCACTTATAAATAAATATGCACCCAAGACAGGAGCACCAAAGTACATAAAGCAACTATTAACAAACCTAAAAGGAGATATTAACAACAACACAATAATAGTAGGAGATCTTAACACCCCACTTACATCAATGGGTAGATCATCCAGAAAGAAAGTCAATAAGGAAATAGTGGACTTAAACAAAAAACTAGATGAGATGGACTTAATAGATATATAGAGAGCACTCAATCCAAGCACAGCAGACTACACATTCTTCTCAAGAGCACATGGAACATTCTCAAGGATAGACCATATGTTGGGAAACAAGGCAAGGCTCTATAAATTAAAGATTGAAATCATAAAAAGCATCTTCTCCAACCATAAGGCTATGAAACAAGAAATCAACTACAAGAAAAAAACTGGGAAAGTGACAAAGATGTGGAGGCTAAACAACATGCGACTGAATGACCAATGGATCATTGAAGAAATTAAAGGAGAGATCAAAAAATATCTGAAGACAAATGAAAATGAAAGGACACCATACCAACTCCTATGGGATGCAGCAAAAGTGGTGCTGAGAGGGAAACTCATAGCAATACAGATCCACCTTAACAAACAAGAAAAATCCCAAATAAACAACCTTAAACTACACTTAACAGAATTAGAAAAAGAAGAACAAACAAAGCCCAAAGTCAGCAGAAGGAGGGAAATAATAAAAATTAGAGCAGAAGTAAATGAAATTGAAACCAAAAAAACAATAGAAAGGATCAATGAAACAAAGAGCTGGTTCTTTGAGAAGACGAACAAAATTGACAAACCCCTAAACAGACTCACTAAGAAAAAAAGGGATAAGACTCAAATAAATAAAATTGTAAATGAAACAGGAGAAATTACAACAGATACCACAGAAATAGGTATCTTTTATAAAAGGATTATAAGAGAATACTATGAAAAACTACATGCCAACAAATTGGACAATCTAGAAGACATGGATAAGTTCTTAGACTCACACAACCTCCCAGAACTGAATCAAGAAGAAATAGAGAACCTGAATAAACCAGTCACAAGTAAAGAGATTGAAACAGTAATCAAAAACCTCCCAAAAAATAAAAGTCCAGGATTAGATGGCTTCTCTGGAGAATTTTACCAAACATTCAAAGAAGATTTAATACCTATCCTTCTCAAACTATTCCAAAAAAAAGAGGAAGATGGAACACATCCTAACACATTCTACAAGGCCAACATCACCCTGATACCAAAGTCAGACAAGGACAATACACAGAAGGAAAATTACAGGCCGATATCGCTGATGAACATAGATGCAAAAATCCTCAACAAAATATTGGCAAACCAAATACAGCTATACATTAAAAAGATCACACACTATGATCAAGTGGGATTTATACCAGGGACACAGGGATGGTTCAACATCCACAAATCAATCAATGTGATACACCACATTAAAAGAACAAGGAATAAAAACCACATAATCACATCAATAGATGCAGAAAAAGCATTTGACAAGATCCAACATCTATTTATGATAAAAACTCTCAACAAAATGGGTGTAGAAGGGAAGTACCTCAATGTAATAAAGGCCATACATGACAAACCCACAGCCAATATCATACTCAATGGGGAAAACTGAAAGCTATTCCTCTGAGAAGAGGGACAAGACAAGGGTGACCACTCTTGTCACTCTTATTCAACATAGTACTGGAGGTTTTGGCCAGAGCAATTAGGCAAGAAAAAGGAATCCAAATAGGCAAGAAAGAAGTGAAACTCTTGCTGTACGCAGATGACATGATTTTATATATAGAAAACCCTAAAGAATCCATTGGAAAACTATTAGAAATAATCAACAACTACAGCAAAGTTGCAGGGTACAAAATCAACTTACAAAAGTCAGTTGCAGTAATAACTCTATATAACAAACTAACAGAAAGAGAACTCAAGAGGACAATCCCATTTACAATCACAATAAAAAGAATAAAATATCTAGGAATAAATTTAACCACAGAGGTGAAAGAACTATACAATGAAAACTATTAGACATTATTGAAGGAAATCAATGATGACATAAAGAAATGGAAAGATATCCCATATCCATGGATTGGAAGAATCAGCATAGTTAAAATGTCCATACTACCTAAAGCAATCTACAGATTCAATGCAATCCCCATCAGAATCCCAATGACATTCTTCACAGAAATAGAACAAAGAATACTAAAATTCATATGGGGCAACAAAAGACCCCGAATAGCTAAAGCGATCCTGAGGAAAAAGAACAAAGCTGGAGGCATCACAATCCCTGACTTCAAAATATACTACAAAGCTATAATAATTAAAACAGTGTGGTACTGGTACAAAAACAGACACGTGTCAACGGAACTGAACTGAAAGCCCAGAAATAAAACCACACATGTACAGACAACTAATCTTCAGCAAAGGAGCTAAGAACATACAGTGGAGAAAGGAAAGTCTCTTCAATAAATGGTGCTGGGAAAACTGGACAGCCACATGCAAAAGAATGAAAGTAGAATATTTTCTTTCGCCATACACAAAAATTAACTCAAAATGGATCAAAGACTTGAAGGTAAGACCTGAAATGATAAAACTCCTGGAAGAAAACATAGGCAGTGCACTCTTTGACATCAGTCGTAGAGGGATCTTTTCACATTCCATATCTACTTGGACAAGGGAAACAAAAGAAAATATAAACAAGTGGACTTCATCAGACTAAAGAGCTTCTGCAAGGCAAATGAAACCAGGATCAAAATGAAAAGACAACCCACTAGCTGGGAGAAAATATTTGCAAATCATATATCTGACAACGGATTAATCTCCATAATATATAAAGAACTCACACAACTGAACAACAAAAAAACAAACAACCTGATCAAAAAATGGGCGGAGGATATGAACAGGCATTTTTCCAAGGAAGATATACAGTTGGCCAATAGGCACGTGAAAAGTTGTCCAACATCACTAATCATCAGGGAAATGCAAATCAAAACTACACTAAGATATCACCTTACACCCATTAGAATAGCTATAATCACCAAGACAATAAATAACAAATGTTGGAGAGGTTGTGGAGAAAAGGGAACCCTCATTCACTGCTAGTGGGAATGCAAACTGGTGCAGCCTCTATGGAAAATAGTATGGAGATTCATCAAAAAATTAAAAATAGAAATACCTTATGATCCAGCTGTCCCACTACTGGGTATTTATCCAAAGATCCTGAAATCAACAATCCAAAGAAGCTTGTGCACCCTTATGTTCATTGCAGCATTATTCACTATAGCCAAGAGGTGGAAGCAACCCAAGTGTCCCTCGACTAATGAGTGGATAAAGATGTGGAACACAATGGAATACTACTCAGCCATAAAAAAAGACAAAATCATCCCATTTGCAATGACATGGATGGACCTGGAGGATATTATGTTAAGCGAAATAAGCCAGACAGAGAAAGACAAATACTGCATGATTTCTCTCATATGTGGAAGATAAACCAACACACGGACAGATAGAACTGTTTGGTGGTTACCAGGGGCAAAAGGGGTGGGGGATGGGCACAGGGGGTGAAAGGATGCATTTGTATGGTGACTGACAAACAATAATGTACAACTAAAATTTCACAACGTTATAAACCATTATGACATCAATAAAAAAAAAAAAGAAAGAAAGAAAAGGAAATGGGGTAGGGTGAAAACACAGGAGTCTCTGCCACAGCTCTAATGGTATATTTCTCACCCAGCGTTATGGGGTTAGCAATGTTCCATGTAAAGGGCCGACACATGGTTGCTCTTGTTACAATTGGTACATCAGATACAATCTAATAACCATTATCTGAGACACTATATGGTGCAAAGCCAAGTGTTAATTTTGGGCTGTGATAAATAAGACATGACTTCTGCCCCTAAGAATCTGCACTAAAATAGAGTTCTCAACCAACTCTAAAATGGAGAAGATTAAAATCAGGATAAAATAGAGGTGAAAGTCTTTAGTAGCATACATTAAATTATATGTCTGCCTGCCCTAACTTTAAGCCTCTCAAGACCAAGACCTGATAACACATCTTTGTGATTGTGGTCTTCATTCAGTGCCTGGCATATAGCAGGTTTATAAAAGTGTTTTTTAAGTGAACAAAATAAAGAACCATGTTGAAGGAGTGCAGAGAATGAAATAATTAATTTATTTTTTTTATAAGTTTTTTTATTGTTTTTATAAGTTGTGCACTGTGAAACTCTAAGAGGTGCAATTCACATTGTAGTCATTGTGAATGGCTCTCCTTAGAGTTGTGTAGTACACAACCTGCACAGCTGTATGTGGCAGCCCTAGGGAAAAGAACAACCAGAAAATGCATCCAGGAGAATATGGAAATTGAACTGGGCTTTGAAATATACAAAGGATTTCTATGTGTGAAGGAGAGCGAAAGCATTCCAGACTGAGAAAAAAGCCCATACAGAAGCCCGGAGTCCTGGAAAGGCAGCTAGTAGATCAGGTACCTGGGAGTTATGCTGAGACAGGAAGGTAAGTTACTTTGTCACTCAATAAAGAATGGTGTTGATTATCACACTGAGAAGCATAAAGTATTTTTGGTAAATGTTCAGGAGTTATTGCTGTTTTGGAAGGACGGAAGTAATGTGAGCCAACTCATGTTTTAGGAAAATCATTCTGGCCATCATGTGGAAGATGGACTGAAGAAATGATAAGCAAAGAGACCACTTGGAGGGCCACTACCAATTGAAGCCGAGAGATGATAAAGACCTAACTAGGACAATGACAGAGTGGACAGAAAGAAGAGGACAAAAAGGACTTTGTGACTTATTGGCTGCCCCAGGTGAGAGAGAGAAGTGAAAAATTACTCTGAGGTGACTTGGAAGATAGTGGGGGCAATTAATTACAAGAGAGAACAGGAGCTTTAAAAAAGGAGATGATGTGTTCAGTTTAGTATGTATTGTGTTTGAGGTGCCAGCAGGACGTCTATATAAATACTGGGTCCAGAACCTGGGAGAGAGGTGAGATGATTTCTGAGCTATGGGTGGTGGCTGAAAGCATATAGGCCAAGTAGACAGTATAGGGCAATGGTTCTTAACAGGGTTGTGTGTATGGGGAGGCGGGGATTGGTCTGGTTTACCTATTATTGAGTAACAAATAAACTACCCCCAAACTTAATGGCTTAACAACCTTTTATTTTGCTCATGATTTTATGGGTCAGGAATTTGGGAAGGACTAAGCTAGGTAGTTTTGTTCCACATGGTATTAGCTGCAGTGGCTGAGCCTGGAGGATCCACTTTCAAGATGGTTCTTCACTCACATATGGTGCCTCAGTGCTCTACATACAGGGTCTTATCCTTTGGGGTGCTCCATATGGCTTGGGTTTCTCATATCATGGTGGTCTCAGGATATCTGATCACACTTCTTACAAGAGGCAGGAGTTAAAAGTACCAGTAAAGGGCCTGCCCAGAACTGGCACAATGTCATTTCTATTACATTTTACCAGTCACAGGGCTAACCACATTCAAGAGGTTGAGAAAGAGATTCTACCTCTTGATGGGGAAAATGGCACAATCACATCGCAGAAGAGCGTGTGGGATGGGAAATATTTTGGGGCCATCTTTGGAAAATACTATCTGCTACAGGAGTGTCTATCCAAGTCACCTAAAAAGCTTTTTCAAATTATGACTACTATGCTTCCAGGTTTTAAATAGGTTCTACAGGGAATGCTAATACACATCCCTGGCTGAGACCCACTGGTGTGGACCAGAAAGAAAAAGAGGCTCAAGACTGAAATGTAAAAGGAAGAATAACTCTGAATAGGGAGTTCCTGCTGACAGACCAGAGATGAAAGAAATGACCTAGAGGCATTATGGGAGCCAAAGGAGGAGAGGATTTCAAGGAGGGTGTGGGCAGAAACACCAAATGCTATGGAGACCGTGAGAATGAGGGGGACTGAGCAGAGGGGCTGAATTTGGCTTTAAAATCTCTCCAGGCAGCTCTGAACTCTGTTTCAGTTGGGATTGGAATCCGAACTCAGAAGGTTGCACACTGAGTCTGCAACCGGAATAGGTTCCTTTTTTCCCCCAGTAGTTTGGCTATCCACGTGAGATCCTATTTGTAAGGACTGGAATAGCGATACCCAATCTGCAAATAAGAAAATGTTATGACCGACTTTAAAGGCAATTAAGGGGTGAACTTCGAGAAAACGGGGCATTTTCCTTCTGCTCCTCCCCTTTATCTTTGCAAATACGTTGGTTGGCAGTGAATTTGGTACTTTTCTTTATTTGGAATACCAGTTCAGAATCATATAGTGTATCAGCTAGCTCTTCTTGTGTAGCAAATCACACCCAAACTCAATTACTTATAGTCAGGGGTCAGCAAACTACACAGCCTGTGGGCCAGATGCTTGTCTTTGTAAATACAGTTTTATTTGGACATAGCCATGTCTGTTCAGTTACGTATTATCGATTTTATCTGTTTTTTACACTACAGTAAGCAGAGGGGAGTTACACCAGAGCATATGCCTCATGAACCTACAAGATTCACTATCTGGCCCTTTAAAAAAAAGTTTGCTGGATTCTGCTTAAGACAATAAGTATATATTATTGCTCGTGAGTCAACTGGGCAGTTTTTCTGGTCTCAGCTGGGCTCATTCATGATCGGCTGTGAGCTCTATTGATCTGGGCTAGGCTCTGTCATATGTGGTGGTTGACTGATTGTCTGATAGTCTCACTTTAGTGGAGTAACTAAGATCGTCTCCATGTGACTTTTCATTCTCTAGCAGGCCAGTCTAGGCTTGTCCATATGGTGGTGGTAAGATTCCAGTAGAGCAAACAGAAACACACAAGGTCTCTTGAGACCTAGACTCTTAAGTGGCACACCATCACTTCTACCACATTCTCTTGGCCAAAGCAGGTCACAAGGGCAGCTCAGATTTAACAGGTGGGGAAATAGAGTCTACCTCAAGATGAGAGAAGCTCATCTTAGTCATGTTGCAAAGGACGTGGATACACGAGGGCATGAAGAACTGTGGCCATCTTTATAACCAATCTACCACATAGAGTATAGAAAGCACACAATGCTGGGGCTTGAGAGAACCGAATTCAGATTCCAACTTGGCTACAAACTCATTCTGTGACCTTACACAAGTCACTCAGTCTCTCCGGGCCTCAGACTCCTTAGCTCTGGATTCCATATTAATATTAAAAGTACCATATTCTGTTCTTGTTTGCATTCAACAAATGTTTACTTTCTTGAAATATTTTTTAACAAGACGAAAATACTGTTTTCTAATGTAGTGTTACTTGGGGCCAGCATAAGGGAAAACATCTGCTTTTATTTCATTCCCTTGACAGAGATTCTAAATATTTCTAATTTATATGAAAAAAATTACAACAGTCATATTGGGTTTCTTTCAAATGTGAAGAAAGAGAAAAGGTTTTGCAAATGAAAATGATATAAGCCACCTTAGTAAGGAAAATAATCCGAAGATGGGGTTTGCTCAGAATGGCTCAAAAAAGTCCCAAGTCCTTGACTTCACCAGGAAGTCCTGGTAGATAGGTAATATAAGGGAGGTTTAGGTGAATAAACTCTCTGGAGGGTGCAATAAGAAGGGTTGTGATGACCGGGTTTGCTTTATGCTCGTCAAAACCTTTCCAAATGAAACTGATAAGACAATGGTGTAAGCCTGGATGTTCCTGGATCAGCCGCTGGGAAGATCCTCAGGCAGTATCCTTCCTACCCAGCCCCCAACAGGGCTTTCCAGGCATCTGCCTTCAGCAAAGCCAAGGCTAAAACAGAGTTTACACAGCTGGGTTCATGAGGATCTTCATTCTTTATCATCTGGTTCTCAGCCCTACTTTGGGACACCTCTGAAGATGGGAAGTCAATTTAGCTCATCGAGTAAATTACTGATCTGCCCTCCCCTTTCCAAATCCAGACCCTTGTACTTCAGCCTGGTCCCTTTCTCCAAGCCCCTAGCTACTACTCGCTGCTCATTCCCAACTCCATGTCTTGTTCATATTTTCCCTTCCTCCTTCTCTTTCTCTTATTCAAATTCTAATCAGAGCTCAGAGCCAGGCGAAATTCTGCCTCTCCCTGGAGCTTCCCTTGCCAACTCCAGGCCTCTGTCACCTCTCCCACACAGGCAAGAGTTACCCAATAGGCAGGCTGAGTATGTGCTTGGAGCACTCGTAAGTCAGGGGTCTCACCCCACCCCACCCCCACCCCCACCACACACACACACACACACACAGAAAAAACCCTTGGCTTTAATAAATGTATCCAGAATTTTTAAATGGAAAAATCTAGAAAGAATTCATTTTAACTTTAGCATATGTAACCTTTGTGACATTTCAAGAAATAACATTTATTCGCATGTGGAGGAAGGGCACAAAAAGGGATACTTTTTTTCAGTTTAGGGTCTTTAGAGTTCTTAATTTGGTACTGATCTCTCCTCTGAAATTGTATTGTGCTTATTGTGTTTTCCATAGACATTGGCATTTAATTGTATATTGTTGCATATGTGTGTTTGATCTAGTGGCTGGGCACCTGGATTGTGAAGTCAGACTGATGTGTTGGAATCTCGACTGATATTCACCAGCTCTGTGACTTTGGGCAAAGTATTTGTGGTAGATAGTCTCCAATCATGGCTGTCATCAACTCCTTCCCTCCCTGTAGCTCCTCCATTGAGAGGTGAAACTTGTTTCCCCTTCTCTTCCGTCTTGCTAGGCCTGTAAATGCTTTGACCAACAAATCATGGCAGAAGTGACATTCTGAGACTTCTGAGCCCAGGTCTTAAGAAAACTAGAAGCTTCCATTTCTTTGCTCTTGTAACACTCCTTCTTGGAGTCCAGCTGCCATCCCAGGATATGTACTCTGGTGGATAGTCTCAGCTGTGCTCCCAGCTGACATCCAGCACCAATTGCCAGCCATGAGCACACGCCATCTTGGAAGTTCTAGCCCAGCTGAGCCTCCAGATAAACGCATTCCCAAATAACATCACGTGGAACAGAAGAACTGCCCAGCTGAGCCCAGTCAACTCAGAATTGTGAGATATAATAAAATGGTTGTTGCTTCAAGCCACTAAGTTTTGGGGTGGTTTGTTATGCAGTAATAAATAATTGAAACAGTATTTAACCCTGCTTAGATTTGGTTTCTTCCTCTGTAAAATGGGGTCAATAATGGTACAATAGTACCCCCTTACCCGCAGTTTCATTTTCTGCAGTTTCAATTACCTGTGGTCAACCACAGTCTGAAAATATTAAATGGAAAATTCCAGAAATAAACAATTTATAGGTTTTAAATTGCATGCCATTCTGAGTAGCGTGATGAAATCCGTCACCGTCCCACTCCGTCTTACCCAAGACGTGAATCATCCCTTTGTCCAGCATATCCAACACTGTATACATTACCTGCCCATTTGTCACTTAGTAGCCATCTCGGTTGTCAGATTGACTGTCCAGTATCACAGTGCTTGTGTTCAAGTCACCCTTATTTTACTTAATAATGGCCCCAAAGCACAAGAGTAGTGATGCTGGCAATTGGGATATGACAAAGAGAAGTTGTAAAGCACTTCCTTTAAGTGAAAAGGTGAGAGTTCTCAACTTAATAAAGAAAAAAAAATCATATGCTAAGATTGCTAAGATCCACAGTAACTTTTATTACAGTATAATGTTGAAATTGTTCTATTTTATTATTAGTTATTACTTTTAATCTCTCACTGTGCCAAATTTACAAATTAAACTTTGTCATAGGTATGTACGTATAGGGAAAACATAGTATCTATAGGATTTGGTACTGTCTGCTGTTTCAGGCATCCACTGGGGGTCTTGGAACATAACCCCTGCAGATAAGGGGGGGACTACTGTATTTATTTCATAGAATTGTTTTGAGGATCAAACGAGATGAAATGTATGGAAAGTGCTTAGTGGTGTTATGCTATTTATTTATATGTTATGCTAATTATTATTATTATTATTTTTTAATTATGCAAGGAAAGTCTCTGTCACTGATTAAAAGATTTCAAGAATCAGAGCGCAGGAAGTAGTGCAGCAGGGGAGAAAAGGAAAGTACAGGAAATAAACGGAACTAATATTTATTGGGGACCTACTCTGTGCCAGGCCTCCTGCTAGGTTTTCACATATATAATCTTTTAGGCACGTGTTTTTATCCTCATCCTTGAGTGGAGGTTCAGAGAGGTTGAGTAATGTACCCAAGGTCCCACAGCCAGGAGGTAGTACAAGTGGGCTTCAAAGTGGACTGTCTGACTGCAAAGCCAGTTCTTTTTTTTTCACCCTCTCACACATTTTGGACAGAGGGGCTTCCTGAGATATTTCAAAGTGTACTTACTGTTTTCAATGAGAAATTACATATTCAGCCAGATTCTATTCAACTCAACCAATATTCTACTTCTGATAGGAATACTGAGGAAAACTTAAGCACATCGCCCAAAGTCTTTCACTTCCAGGAATAAATTATTACAAACCTAGCACCAGGGAATCTAGATAAATCTTTCAGAAACTCGATATTTTTAGCTTGTCACTTCTCTGATAAACAATTTCCAGGCATGTAAAACCATACTTCCTTCTATTTTTTTTCTAAAACATCACCTTTAACCCTCTAGGAAGGGCCGCCCCATTACTCCTGTATACATTGCTGCTTAATTTGCAAGTGAGAAGTTAACATATCTTTTCCCCCAGAGCCAGTTTGCTTGGTAAGGTCAGCACTGCGTTGATAAGAAAACCTATACTAGGCTCCTCAAGCCGGGCCTCGGAGATCCTGAGTGAAAGCTCACCACAGATCTGTGTCCAATAATAAATTCCTCCTCGAGTCTGGGAGCACTCAGCTCGTTCCTGCCTGCTCGGTCTTCTAAGCGCCTCCTTCCCATGTTCCTTCTTTTCCTTTCCCCAGTCTCTTGCAAAATCTTGTTCCAAAATGTCAGTCAACCATCAGCTAATAGGAGAGAAGTTGCCTCACAATCACAAAACCTCCTGGTCCCTGGCCCAGGGGCCCCCCATCACATGCAGTGTCCCAAGATGACCTCCCAGCCTCTGTGACGTAAGAAGACATTTCAGAGCAGCTTTATAAACGGAGAAACTCATTCGTTATTTTTTCAAGGGACCAAGAAAAGAAAACTTTATGCACCAGGAAATTGTTGGTGGGTCATTGGCTGGGATGCTGCAATTTGAACACTGAACAATTAATTTGAGGATAATATAAACAGGTTTCATTATACAGATTTTAGGAATATGATATGAATGATCTGTTGTTTTGAATTCTAGAATGTTCCTCCTCCTCCTCCCCCACCCCCACCCCTGGCCCTCTTACTATGAGTTGGCATTCTCCCTCTTCGTCCTCTCTATTCCACTGGTTGTTTTCTCCATGTACGTGTGCTGTCAGGGTACAGAGGAACTCACTCTGCGACTGGCTCCGTGTGGTTGCCTTGCCCACGTTTATTCTGGTTTCCTATTGTGTTGCTGACACACATTTTTAAGAGTTCCATTATGTTAGGGATTTTTTTTCCTACTCTCTTCAGAAAAATGGACTTTTCAAAGGAATATTTTTAAAAAATGTTTTGTTTCAAGAAATAAGGTTCTTTCTACTTCTTCGTCCTCTTTCACAATTACAGCCATGTAATCCATAAGGAATCCATTAATGTGTAAGAGGCTTTGAAGCTGCTCGATGTGTGTGTGTGTGTGTGTGTGTGTGTGCCGCTTTTTTCTCTTTCTCTCAGAATCTTGCCGCTGCCAACCACTGATTTAAGAATGTTTAGAGGTATATGCCAACTCAATAATCAAAATCATTTTGGTACTGGGAACGCAACCACAGTCTCTGTAGACCAGTGGAATTTATTGCTTGCTCCAGTTTATCAAGTAATAGTACCAACAACATTTTGAATAAAGAAGAGTCTGCTAAGATGCGATAGAACGTCAGGATAATTCATTTTGATCATAAAACAATGCTTATTTTGAATTTGAACTATTGAAAGCACAGATAGCCTGATGGTCCGCAGCTTCCTTCCCTTGACCTGGTCTAGGAGTATACCAGAAAGAGGCTCAGTGCACACTGCTGGTTTTCTGCTCCATGCACATCCCTGTGTTCATTTCACAGATACGTATCTAGTACCGACTATGGGCCAAGCACTGGACCAGGCACTGGGACCACAGTGGTGAGCAGGATAAACACAGTTCCTGCCACGTGGTGCTTTCTGAAGGAAGATATCTTGGCTGCATAGATTACTTGCTGTTGAGACGTTTGAGGCACATGCAAAATAAAGTAATAGTGGAGCTTGTAGACTCTAGAGTCTGACCAAACTGTGTTCTGATCCGGGCTATACCACGCCGAGCTGTTTTATCCTGAACAATTTACGTGGCCTCGCGCAGCTTCAACCCTGGTAGGGTTATTTTGAGGGCTAAGTGAAAAAATCCTTGTACAGCTTTTAGCAAAGTGCCTGGTTAATAGTCAGTAGTAGTAGCAGTAGATGGGCCACACTCACCTGGACAGAAAAGGCTGTTTCCTCATGCTTGGCGTGGCAAGTCCATAGATCCCACATCACCGGGAGGTCGCAGATCCATCCCACCATGGGAGCCTCTTCAATTTGAGGGAGAGAAGAAAAAGGCTTGCCGAAAACTCAAAACCACATCCTCTGCTTCTAAAGCTGCAGTGCCTCCTACTGCTCATGGAAGGAAATGCAGCTCCTTCCTCCCAGCAGCCCAATACACTTTAGTTGCCAGCCCCACCCAGGCAAGGATTCCTCACAGTACATGAGCCCAGACATCCCTGACCCCAAAAGATGCACCCCCCCATCAACCCTGAGACCTGCCACCAGTGACTGTGGAAACCTTCTATGCTGTGATAGAGACTCTTACCACCCACTCTGCCCCTTCAGTTTCAGCAGGAACCTCATCCTACTCCATGTTGAGCCCAGAGAAGTAGATTTGGAACTTCCAGGGATGTTGGGACCTTCAGGGCTCACAAGAAACCCATTTTTCTGATGGATCCTGGATTGTTTTTTCCCTTGGGACACCCCTGGTTTCAAACATTTATCTCCAAACAAGCACCCGAAAGCCATTGTATGACTGCCACATGCCCTGATGTTTTGGCTGAGACAACATGATTGCCATACCTAACCAAACCTCTCCTAGAATGATCACGAGCTTCTCCTTGGCACAATGGGAGATACTCTGCCCAAACTGTGATGCAGGGCAGGAAGCTGGGCCCACTTGGGTCCTCTGTACCCATGCCTCTCCAGCGGCTACCTCTTCTACCCAGCAGGAAAGAGAAGTTTGCTTGGTTTCCATTCAAGGGATCTAGGGGCAAAAAGAGCCCACGGTAGCTTATCTGCCCACTCCCTTCTCTGTGAAGTGGGCAGGCACAGAAAGTGCCCCCTGAACCCACCTAGCTCATCTACCCCTAAGGGGCCTTACCACAGCTAGTGTGTGGGAAGAGAGCAAATTTAAATGAAATAAACATGAGTTTCCTCCCAACAATAATAGTTCTATTCATTCAACACTTATTGAATGCCCAAACACCTACTTGGTGCCAGAGAAAAGACAAATCCCAGCCACCCTCTAGATAATTTAGCAAGAGGCTAACTGAGCAAGTCTGTGTTAGCTCGAGGGAAGAACAGGCTGATGCCAGAAGCTGATCTCTGGAGACTCTGTCTTCGAACAAGACTGCTTCCTCCACCAGGAAATTCCCAGTATTACACAGTATACCAGAGGTTCTCCGCCATCCTTTTCCTAAAATCCGTAGAGCAGTACAAGGCAGGGTCCTTCCCCTGCAGCCATTTCCCGGTGCATCCAGCTCTGGCCAATCAAGCACACATTTCTCTGTCGGATGACTATAGCCCGGGGCATCCATGAGGCTTCTCCAGCAAACCAGACTTCACTTTCTGATGCATGTCGCTAGTCAGGTGTCTCTGTGCCTCCTTGCTGTGACAGCGTCAGATCCCAGCAAATTAGCCAGCATGCAGGTGTGAAGAATTCAAGTTCCCTACACACAAGTTGTTCACAATCTTGTGAAAAAGAACTCAAAGGCAATAACAGATGCAAACACACTAGTGGACACCTAAGATCATATGGGACTTTAGCAGGCTGTTCCTCCATCTCCACTCCAGGCAGCAGATGTTTGCAAAGTGGTTATAATCTTAACTAACATGCAAACTTCTGCCTGATTAGGAAAGTCTTATAGTCCCCTTTATGAGTGGCCCACATTGGTTCCTGGACCCTCGCTTTCACTCTCCATGGAAAAAAGAAGCCGCCCACAGATGACTATATCTGACAAGAACTTCCGCTAAGAACAAACCCAAAAGGAGGGGATATTCAGTAAAGGGGAACTAATTTTTGTGGAGAATAAGCCACACACTAAACTCTTTACTTACATTGACTCGTTTAAGAAAATTAACAGAAAATACTGTTTTTGCTACACCCGCAGGTAATGTTTCAACATTTGTTGAGCAGACACTCCGAGTGGGAGGGAACGTGGCTGTTGGCCCTTTGAAGTGAGGTGGCAAATCTAGGAAAATGCTCAGGTCTGGGCTACCGTATTCGAGTTAGGCCTTATGCACGAGGGCAGGGCTGGGGGAGAGGGGATGCTGAAATCTGGCCTGCACTCCTCTCTTAGCCTGTTCATGTGGTGCAAGCACCCAGAGGAAGAGGTGCCATACTTGTAAACACACAGACACTATCCACCCACAAAGCCTTGAGGAGGCCACCCTTCCTAATCCATCTGCCTGGAGGGGCTCCTTTTGATAATTGTATAATCTGTATGTGTGGGCAGGTGCCCCAGCTTCCTTCAGAGCCTATCAGGGATGGATGGTTCGAGGCGGCCCGGTGGCACAGGGCTTAAGTGCCCTCGCTCTGCTTCAGCCGCCCAAGTGTTCACAGGTTCGGACCCTGGGCACACACCTACGCACCGCTTCTCAAGCCATGCTGTGGCGGCGTCCCATATAAAGTAGAGGAAGATGGGCACAGATGTTAGCCCAGGGCCAATCTTCCTCAGCAAAAAAAGAGGAGGATTGGCATCAGATGTTAGCTCAGGGCTGATCTTCCTCACAAAAATAAAAGGAATGGATGGTTCTGAGGGCAAGTGGGGTACAGGGCACCCGACTACTAATAGTTTAAAGCATCCATCCCCCATTTGGAGATAACAACTTCATAAAGGCCTTACACTGACTTTGGACTCTGGTCTTCTACTGGGGGGAACTGGGGAGTTTTAGACTAGTTGGCCCTGTTTATTAAGACTTGTTTTTTAATTAAATGTTTTTATTTTGAGATAATTATAGGTTCACGTTCATTTGTGAGAAATACCAGAGATATCGCGTATCCTTTACCCAACGTTTAATTTTTTAACCAACATTTGTTGAGCACTTTTTCTGGCCAGGCCTCAGGTGGGACCCCTGCCCTCAGCACCCTATAGTCTTGTGACGAAGACAGATGCAAAAAAGCCGCCTTTCATGACGTGCATCGTGCAAAGTGCCAGGAGGGAAGTGAGCATCTTGGAGGAGGAGTCCCGGGCAGTGTCTAGGGAGATGAGTAGAAGTTTTTTAAGAGAAATTGGTGGAAAGGCAGCGTGGGCAGAGAAAATAGCACGGGTAAAGGCTCAGAAGTATGAACTCGCATCGTGTTTCCCGGGAGCCATTCAAGTAGTTCAGCACGCATACAAACAAAAAACTAAAGGAAGGCATCTTCCTTTCAGAGGCATTTTGGGAATGAGAAGGGAATGTTGTGCGATCCTGGCCTCCCACATTCTATGCTGGGGAAATGAAAAACAGATGGGAAATATGCTCCCAAACATGGCCCAAGCATGGCTCTTGGAGAAGCAGAAGAGAATCTCGCTCCAGTTTGAGAAACCCACTGAGCCCTCGTTTCCAACCCTTGGACCACGGCCCACTTCCTTCCGTGACCTTCACTGAAGGCCAAGGTCAGGAAATGTAGCTCATATCCTTCCTCTTCTGCACAAGGGCAGCAACTGAAATGAAAAGGAGTGCCCCCTCCACCAATCTGGGCTGCCACATTGGGCATGACTAAGCCCAGCCATCCTCAGGTCCCGCCTGGCATGGAGATTATCCAGAAGTCCCCCAAGGGCCCACTGAGATCACAGAAGGTGGTGGATGGTGCTGCTGGCAAACTCAGCAGAGGGTTACCAAAGTGGAGCCTGCAGGGCAGACCACCCGAGCTGGGAATCAAATGGGAATCCTAGCCATACTTCCAAAAAATACACAACCTTGGAGAGCTAAGACAAGGCAAGTTAACTGGAGGATTCCAAGCCCTGACTGAGCTGAGAAACAGCAGACCTGGAGTCTTCTAGCCACAGATGTCCGCAGAAGGTGCCAGTAGAGCAGGGAGTGACCAGGGACAGAGGGAAATCATGGTGAGGATCCAAGGGGCAGCATAGGATCTGAGTTCCTGCTTGCTCACTTCCACAGCGGCCCACTAAGCAAACTCAAGTACTTACAGGCATTCTGGAGGAGAAGACAGGGAGGAGATACTGAGATACTTAAATGTAAGTTTCCTTGTTACTCAGCAGAATGGGACTCATAAGGAAGATTAGGTAATTTGTAGAAAAATAAGAAAGCCACATTTTCTTTGACTGAGTGTATTTTGTGTAAATGACCAATCCCTCTCTCTCTCTATGTGGTGTATGAACATCCTCAGCCAGGTTTTGGATGAAACAATTCTATTTTATTTTAGAATGACAAGGATTCTATGCTGGTTGGTAACTTTTGAATTATGCCAAACTCTCTACCAGTGCTAAAATATTCTCTTACTGAAGAAGAGATGAGCTCTTTCTGTACCTGTCTTCAGGTCCAAAGAGGTGACAACTCTGATACATCCCCAGAAAATAGGGACATGGCCTTTACAAGAGGACTAGGGCAGCCTTTGGATCTGCGAACTTGTTTACTGAGTTTGTAGCATTCCACTTTGTAAGTGAAAGGGAGGGAGAATGGTGTGGGATAAAGAAAGCATTATCCTTTATGGGCGGGACTTAGAATTTGGTCAGTTATGAGTCACTAGTGGCCATATTTTTAGGTATGTTTTTTAAAGTAACAAAGGAATTTTCTTAATGAGGTTTATCATGTTAACAAAATCCCCCAATCTCAGCAACTTACAACAACAGTTTATTTCCTCCACCTGCTCTGAGGAGGCTAAGGTGGACTGTGGTTTTGCGTCAGGCCCTGTGAGTAAGAAAAACTCACTCTTCCTCCTACTGTCTCCTTTTTATTATCACACCACTGCCACACTCACAAAACTTTTGACACCAGATTTGTGGGTTTTTTTTTCTCATACCAAGTAATTCTGCAACACCAGCTGGGAGTCCTACAATTCAGCTCAATTCTGACACCATCTACCTAGAGATAGTGTCAGATCCCAAAGTTAAGGGCTCAGTCCCACAAGATGACCCCCTCCCCACTTTAGATGCCAACTGCAAGTCCAGGTTGTCACCTGTGCTTCTGACCAATCAGCTGTAGATCAGAGGTTCCCACTGCCCCCTCCTTGGGTTCAATTAATTTTCTAGAGCAGCTGACAGAACTCAGAAAAACACAGTTTCCTTACTGTTTACTGGTTTATTACAAAAGGATATGATGAAGGATACATATGAACATCCAGATGGGAGAGATGCATAGGGCCAGGTATGTGGGAAGGAGTGCGGAGCTTCCGTGTTCTTTCCAGGGTGCCGCTCTCCCAGCGCCTACGTGTGTTTACCAACCCTAAGCTCTCCAAACCCCATACTTTGAAATTTTTATCAAAGCTTCATGATGTAGACATGATTGATCATTAATTCCATTTCCAGCTCCTTTCTCTGCTCTGGAGAATGAGAGGTGGGGCTGAAAATTTCAAGCATCTAATCATGGATTGATCTTTCTGGTGACAGCCCCCATCCAGGAGCCCACCAAGAGTCATTTCATTAGAACAAAAGACACCGCTATCACTCAGGAAATTCCAAGGGATTTAGGAGCTCTGTGTCAGGAACTGGGGTCAAAGACCAAATATTAGAACAAAAGATGCTCCTAGTGCTCTGATCACTTGAGAATTCCAAGGGTTTTAGGAGCTCTGTGCCAGGAACTGGAGCAGAGACTAATGTATATATTTTCTATTATCTTACACCCTGGCTCTGCTCTGTCTTCTCATTTCAGGGCCCAGGCTGAAAGAGCAGCCTCTACATGGGACATACCTGGGAAAGAGCAAGGGAAACGTCCAAAACTCAAGATGAGCCTTAACCTTCTATTTCCAACATGGTGAATGCCATTTTACTCACGTTTCATTAGCCAAAGCATGTCACATGGCCAAGACCAAATCCAGTGTGGTGAGGACGTAAAATCCTCCCACAGGAGGCATGGTAAATCACACGCAATGGACAGGGCGGGAGTAGGGAGTACAGGCATTTCTCGATTTATTGCACTTTGCAGATATTGTATCTTTTTTTGTATGTGTGTGAGGAAGATCAGCCCTGAGCTAACATCTATGCCAATCCTCCTCTTTTTGCTGAGGAAGACTGGCCCTGGGCTAACATCTGTGCCCATCTTCCTCCACTTTACATGGGACGCCGCCACAGCATGGCTTGACAAGCGGTGCGTCAGTGCGTGCCTGGGATCTGAACCCGGGCCACCAGCAACAGAGTGCGCACACTTAACCATAGCGCCACGCGGCTGGCCCCCAGATATTGTATCTTTTACAACACCTTCCACCAGCAAAATGATTATGATTCACTGAAGGCTCAGATGATGGTTAGCATTGTTTAGCAATAAAGTATTTTTTAATTAAAGTGTGTACTTTTTTTAGACATGATGCTATTGCACACTTAATAGACTGCAGTATAGTGCAAACATAACTTTTATATGCACTGGAAAACCAGAAAACTTGTGTGACTTGCTTTATTGCGATATTGGCTTTGTTGCGGTGGTCTGGAACTAAACCCGCAATATCTCTGAAGTATACCTGTAATTGAAAAAAATAATGTGATCTACTATGATAATACAAACTCATTATAGGAAATTTGAAAAACATAGGGAGGAAAGAAGAAAATAAAAATCACCTGAAATCCCATTGTTAACATTCTGATATATTTCCTTCTAGGAAATGTGTGTGTGTTTGCTTGTTTTGACAAATTTAGGACGATATAACATATACAAGTATATGCTTGCTTTATAGGCTGCTGGTTTATATAGAATTATATAATGAACTCTTTCCCATATAAATAATCATTCTTTTAAAATATCACTTTAATGCCTAAACAATTTTTATATTAGTTTAGATAGACTAGGTTTTGTAGCAATAACAAAAAAATCTCAACTTTGTTGCATGGCTTCAAACAATAAAGATTTATTTCTTAATCAAGCCACAGGTCCAGTGCAGGTTGGCATGGAGGTTCTGCTCATCTTGATCACTCCAGAACCGAGGCAGATGGAGCAGCTACCATCTCAAATGTATCCAGTTATCGTGCATGAGGAAAAGGAGAACATAGGAAAGCATGCATTGACTCTTAGAGCTTCTGCCCCCAAAGCTTCCACATTTTATTAGCCAAAGCAAGTCAGGTGGTGTGATATGTATATTTATAAATGGCCACAATGTTTTGCAGATCCTCCAATCAAGAGGTTGAGTCTATTTCTCCACCCCTTGACTCTGGGCTTGGCTTTGTGACCTACTCTGGCTAATGGGAAATTAGCAAAGGTAACGTAAGCAGAGGCTTGAATTGTCCATTGGCGCTTGATCTCTCTTAATGCTTTTAGAAAAGCCCAAGATTGACCTAGAGGATGAAAGACCACACAGCAAGAGAAGCTGAGCTGTCCCAGCTATTCTAGCTGTCCCAGACATGTAAGTGAGGCTATCCTCAACCACCCAGCTCTAGCTGAGCCAGCCCAGACAAGAAGAACCATCCAGCCAATCCACAGATTTGGGGAGTGTTTTAAGCTACTAAATTTTGGGGTGGTTTGTTATGCAGCAAGAGCTGACTTATGTCTCTATCTAATTTCATCTGGCAGTGAGCAAATGATATTTTTGAAGAGTCTTAATGACTATCTCAATATTAAACCTTATGGATTTATTTATTTATCATTGAATCACATTGTTACCTAATGTGTTACATCACATTTATTATAAGTATGAATAACACTACCATGAACATCTTTGTGTATAAATTTTTATCCAAGTTTTTAATTATTTCATTATAATAGATTGGTGGAGGAAGAATTACTGGGTCAAAATTTAAGCCTCTTAATAATTACCAAATTATGAGCCAAAAGGATGGTACCAATTTACATATCTAACAAAAGTATGTAAGTGTACCCATTTCACTACACCCAAACTCATCATCGCTGAGTGTGTTCTGTGATCTTTTAAAAGCATCTTTATTAATCTAATGGTGGAAAAAAATCTCATTTAAATTTTAATTTCTTTGCAAATTGAGGTTGACTTTTTCTTTCAAATATTGTTAACAGTTAAGAATTCTTACACAATACTCAAAGTGTATATGATAATATTTCTTCATTTTTCCATATTAAATTAAATCCAACTTGCATGCCCCACAGGACAAAATTGTCAGGAAGCTGAATACCAGATATCTTTCCCAGTTTCCTTTTCCTCTCTTAGATGATGAGGACCCTAGAGGCTTGAATAGGCAGTGTGAAAGTGGGGAGCTCCGTGCCTCATCTCCCTCCAAGAAAGATGCAGGGAAACTTCAGGAAGGGGAAAGCCCCCTGAGTTCCCACAGCCTTGAAGGCAGTGTCCAGGTCTCACACCTAGACGTATCTTATTCAGGTCCATCTACCTCAGAGGTGTGGGAGTCGATACAGTTCCCCTCTTGCTCAAATCTTTAACCACCTGTTGCTTGCCCAATATCATGTTCTGTCAACACCACAGGAGGGTAAGATGCAGACCTCTAGTTCCCTTTATTTGACAGATATAATTTGGGAAAGCTTACATGTGGCAGGTGGGGGATGGAGAGATGAAGGGGGTGGCTGGAGTAACGAGAGATTAAGTATATTGCAAAACACTTTTCCCAATGGAATGAACAGATATCTCAGAAGGCAAACAGTGTAACTGTTAGAAGTGTGATATAAATGTCAAAAATCTAAAAAATCAGATATGGAAGTATTGAGCCATAAGTCATCATATTTCTTCTGTAACCAAGAAAAGAAAATCACAACATTTTTTAGAAAAGAAATACCAAGTCAGGGCCGGCCTGGTGGCATAGCGGTTAAGTGCGCACGCTCCAATTCGGCGGCCCGGCCCGGGTTCACAGGTTCGGATCCCAGGCGCACACTGATGTACTGCTTATCAAACCATGCTGTGGCGGTGTCCATACAAAGTAGAGGAAGATGGGCACGGATGTTAGCCCAGGGCCAATCTTCCTCAGCAAGAAAGAGGAGGATTGGCATCGGATGTTAGCTCAAGGCTGATCTTCCTCATAAAAAAAAAAAAAAAAAGAAAGAAATACCAAGTCAGACCGTGAACACCACTTCATGAACAGACTTACTACCAAGTCGTCTGTATTCACTCCTCCCACCTCCACTATTTTTCATACCCTGCTCTTTGAAAAAGCTTCACTTCCATCAAATGTCAGGGGCTATCATTTCAGTCAGTCAGTGAATCGACAGCTGTTATCACTTGGGGTGGTGGGGTGGATCCCAAAACCCAGTCACAGTTGCTTGCCTCCCAGGAGCATACTGTCTTGTCTTGAACTCTTCTTTCAGGTAAAGCAGCTGAGGGAAAAAGCAAGGTCCTCATGAAACCCACAACCTGACTATCCATAGGCTTACCTGCTAGTGTTGTGATGGTCAGTCAGTGCAGGGGCCAGATTGCCAGCGTCTAAGATGAAGAACTTGAGAGCAACCATGAAGGCTGCTAATGCCAAACACGTTATGAGGCAACATTTGCCTGCACAATCTGTGTGCATTATGTCTCTAAAAAGGAATATCAGCACAGGAAGGAAATGGAAACCATTCCCGAGGTGTGCAACCTCCCCTCCCCCACACATGCTAGAGCTGGGACAGTACATACAAAAGTAGGCAGAGGAGCAGGGGTCCCTGAGAAGACAGATCAGAAAAGGAGTCAACTCTTGGAATTGTTGCCGGAAAAGAGAGGCATTTGATTCTCCCCCACAGAGCTGTCTTACTCTTCCAAGTCTACTTGGGGTCTCTTTGATGTAGTTGCTCTACCACACAATCTCATATCTCCTTAAGGTTCAACTTCAGCTAAAAGCCTGAAGAAACAATGCCTCTTTTGAAAGAGCAGGAGAGTCCAGAGGCTTCTGGGTTCAAGAGGCCACTATCTAAAGTGACAACCTGCTCTCCAGCCTGAGAGATGATAAAACTTCACAGACAAGGAGGGAGAGATTTCCATGTCAAGAATGTCTGCTTCTGAGAGCTCACTCTGATTGCCCTCAACCCCATTAACAAAAACAGATGTGCGCTCACAAGTAAAGTAAACACACGAGGTCAATATACGTTCCTCTCCGCCAATCTAGTTTGACACTTCGATATGAGTGAATAGTCTATGAAGCACAGTGGAACTTTTCTACAACCTTGATGCCAAGTGACAGGGCTCACTTCTGTGTATTAGGTTAACTGTTATATTAAATATCTACAGAATAGACTTGTTCTGGACGGGGAATGATGTGAGCCATGGTAAATCTACTGACATGGAATGAATAGTTACTCTCTATTAGAGAAACAAGAGAGTATGATATTTACCAGCCTGAGTTTGAATGCTGGTTCTAGTGTTTAATATCTGTGTTACCTTGGGCAAGTCATTTAACCTCAGTTTTTGTCTCTAAAATGGAGGCGTTAATAGCATGTATCTCCTACCCGGTCAGTGCTAAGCATATAAAAATGTGAGCTCGTTCTAGGATTCTTCCGTGGTACTAGAGGATGTAGGATCCGAGAAGGCTGGATACCTAAGCTTGTCTTCATTCATTCTTTTACCAAATATTTATTGAGTACCTACAATGTGCCAGGTAGTGATACAGCAGCGATGATGTAAGACATAACTCTAGGTCATCATGGGGTATACAATCTTGTGATTCATCTGCCACACTAGATGTGACCCTTCCATATCACTCAGCACCCTGAGCATGGTGTTTCTCAAAGTTATTTGAGCATAAGAATCACCTGCCACTCTTGTGAAAAGATTCAAAGATTTCACCTTATCCTACTGAATATCACGGGAGGATTCTGACTTCCTTTTCCTCATCGGCAATGTAGGGAGCAGAGCAACCCCTGCTGCAATCTTGTTGTGTGTTTCAAGTGAAACAGCATATGGGAAAAAGCTTTGGAAGCCATGAAGTTACTTGCCAGTGTGTAGCGTTCAGGCTCTCTCTGGAGGTTCAGAGAAGCAAGCCAAGGGCCACTCAGAGCCTGTGGTCTGTCCTGGTGTCCTCTTGCCCCACCTCCTCTCCCTGGACTCTCTAGAGACATGAATCAGAAGCTGCCCACCCCCATTTTAACCTAATGAGCTAATGGGTCTCAGACTGGAACCAGCCTCAAGTCCACCACCAAGGTAAGACACTTGTGTTGTATTCTGGGTGTGCCTATTACAAAGCTTCAGAGGGCCAGTCAGTGGCCATAACTGGTGGTTTTTAGGGGACAGCCCTGCCTTCTCTTGGTACCTGCTGAAATGGAAGATGAACTCAAAGATTAGAGTGGTGAACTGTAGGGTCTTGGTAGGTTATCACCAGCCCCTGCCCACCTCTCCAGCCTCATCTCCCACTCCTCCTCCATACATCCCCATAGCCCCTGACTACCTCTCCCCTTCTTTCAGTACTAAAATCCTCCAATTTTTAAGTGGTCACAAAGCCATCTAGAATAATGACTGCATTTCACAGGCCCCTTGCTACTATGATCAATGGGATGTAAGCAGAAATGTCATATGGCCACATCCAGGAACAGTCCACAATAAACAATTGGCATGTGTTGGATCCCCTTTATATCCTATCCCTTCCTTCATCCTGCTGCTTGGAATCTAGCTGCTCTAGCATCTATTTTGGATGTTGGGACTGAGACTACATATTAGGAGTAGCAGAACAGAGAAGGAGCCTGGAGCCCTGAGCACCGTGTGGAGCCGAGCCTCTAGTCTAGTCTTGAACTATCAACCTCTGGACTTTTACATAAGAGAGAAACAAAATTCTACCTAGTTTAAGCCACTGTTATTTTGAGTTTCTGTTCCTCCAAAAGGAGTCCTACCTGATACAGTGCTCAGGAGTATGGATTCTGGAATCATAGTTTCAGATTCCAGAATAAGTGATTGCCTAGGTTTGATCACTTATTAGTTCGTAGCCATAGGTAATTTGCTTCACTTCTTTGCCTCAACTGTAAAATGAAGATGTTAAATATAGCCCCTGCCTTCTAGGATTTCTGTTAGGAATGAGCTAATACATGTGAAGCTTGAAACAGGTAAAGCCTGGCATGTAGTAAACACTCAGAATAAAGGTGTGCCCCAAAGGAGCAAGATTGCAGGTTATTCTTCCCTCAAATCAGAGGTAGCCTTTTTTTTTAGTGCTGCAACAATAGCAATGGTGCTAATAATAATATCTTTAAAATTTTATAGAACACTTTGCAGGAATCTTTTCAACAACACTATGAGTTATGAATTATTACTTGCATTCTACAGAGAAAAGAATGGAAGCTCAGAGAGGTTAAGTAACATGCCAAAGATCATGTAGCTAGTAAGGGGCTGTGAATCTATCACACTCAAGTCTTTACCTCCAAATTCCCTGCATTTTCCTAAAACCTTCACTTGCCCTTAAATGCAAGGTGTTGTACTGCTATGCGTTCTATTTTTCTATGCCCTCCTCACATACATTTTTGCAAAGGGATTCCTAAACTAGATTTTTCTATTTGTAAAGAATCAAAAAGGGTGCCCAAATTCCTCACGTAAGAAATTTTATTTTCTGGTCACTGACAGCTCAGAGGTAAATAGGCCCTGTATTTGATCACATAAAATGTTAGCCCAACAGTATATTTTGAAGAAATGGATCCGATCAAGGCTCAGTTCAGGAATGGGGGATTGATTGCAATCTGGATAATGGGGCTTGATTCTAAGTGACATTTCAGGCTCACCCTAAAAGGAGCCCAGATGTGAGCATCTGCGGCAGGAGTGAGGCCTCACAACAGCGCATGTGTTTTGAATTGGCAATTCTTTTAACAGAAGCAGTTTGGAACCCGGACTGGGAAGCTGCTGCTAACTGGCATGATGTAGCCATTTTCCATGTTGCCTGAGGGCAGGGTCTGTGGCTCTCATTGCATCTGGAGGAATTTAAGTTAGCTGCTAGGAAGATCTCGCTCACTATAATGGTTGTGAAAAGCAAACAAATGTAGTTGCAGAATATTGTTATCTGTGCAAATTTGAAGAAGGTATAGGAAACAATCTTTCGTACACAGAGGGTGTGGACTGAGCATTGTCATAGTAGCAAACAGGAATTGAGAACAGAAAGTAATGGTATAACGGCTCTGAGCAGTGGAAACATATCTGAGTTCAAATCCTCGCTTACTAGGTCAGTGATTTGGGCCCATTTCTTTGGACACTCTGATCCTCTCTTCCTCCCTCTACTAAAAGGAGATCACAGGGCCGGCCCCATGGCTTAGCAGTTAAGTGCGCACGCTCTGCTACTGGTGGCCCGGGTTCGGATCCCGGGTGCGCACGGTCGCATGGCTTCTCCAGCCATGCTGAGGCCGCATCCCACATACAGCAACTAGAAGGATGTGCAACTATGACGTACAACTATCTACTGGGGCTTTGGGAAAAAAAACAAGGAGGAGGATTGGCAATAGATGTTAGCTCAGAGCCGGTCTTCCTCAGCAAAAAGAGGAGGATTAGTATGGATGTTAGCTCAGGGCTGATCTTCCTCACAAAAAAAAAAAGGGAGGGGGAGAGATCACAGTACACCTACCTCCGAGAGTGACCATGAGGTTAAAAAAAATGTCCAATAATATGGGAGGTGTCATTTCATCCTTTTCTCGTGACTCTTTTCCTCTTTTGTGACTCTATGATACAGCACTTCCTGGAACTCTCAGGCACTAGAAACTTTCCAAAGAGCTTAAACTGCTTAGTTTCTAGCTTCCGAGCTCTTCCCAGCATGACTTTCTCAGAGAGGTGAGTGGGTGAGATGGATCAGAGATCAGACAGACGGACTGGGCTTTGCTTGCTGACCCGGCAAGGCCCTCTCACATTCCATTTGATCCTCTGTTCTTACTGGGACAAGAATGGGATTGTCAAAAGCAAGATGCTCCACGCAGCGTGTAGAGTCAGGGAGGGACGTGACTATTACTCATGCATCTTACTGCCTGCAGAGATGAGCGCCTGAAATCTCCTAAGGGCTTGGAACTGGCGTCTAGCACATGTGAATGGGAAGGGCAGGCGGCCAGAAGCTCGGGCCAGGACCAGGCTGGTACCTCCCTGCATGGCCTGGGGACCCAGGTCCCCTCGTGTACACAATGATAGGATGAGATCAGGTGAATGCTGAAGACCCTCCAAGCTCAAAGTTCCTCTGAACTAGCAATGCAGAAAATTCCTATCGGAGGAAAATGATGTCTCTGTCCTCTGTTAGTTTCTGTGGGCTATACTCCTGAATCTTGTTTACACCTTCTCTCGAAGAAAAAATTGTTAAAGTCTACATAAAGTTTCTTTCCTAAGTGTGGGCTCCGTGTAGGGGCAGTATGGGGGTAACAGGGCAGTTAACAATGAGGATGGATGTAGGAAAAAATTACAATATCACCTTAGCACCAGTCCCTCCAATCTCTGGAGTTTGACTTGGGTAAGGAGGCCTGCCTGCTTCTCCTACCTCACAGGAAAATGACCAAGAGGCAATAAGTGTGAAAAAGTACGTACATCCCTTTTTCCCCCAGCCTCTCATAGCCGCCACATCATTACAAAGTCTTATTGTGTGAGTCGTACACTCAAAGTTTAGAGTAAAAATATAAACTACAAAGAACTTAGATGCTAATGCAATTTGTTCTTTTCTTCACCTGTACGATTTTTTTCCCTTCAAAATGAGAGAATTGATGAAAGAAAGAATTCCTTTTTCAACTCATAGGCTCTATGTTTGGTCCAATAACAACGTCCACTGTCAAATGTGGCTGCCCCAAAGTGAACACAGCCGATGATGAGCAGTTGAAGCGAGTTGCTTTCTATGATTTTCCATCTATAAAGTATAGGACAGAAGTACTATGTTACCTTTCCTGACTCTATCCCATTTTTTTTCTCCAAAGGAGAGAGAGGGAGAGAGATCCAAATAGGAAAGAATTGGTTCCCAGTAGCTTTCCATTCGGCTGGAAAAGAAACTGCTCTGGTTGCTACAGCTTCGTTTTGCCCTTTCTTGCCGAGTTTGGGGAGGGATAGCCATTACTGCAGTCTGCTAGTGCCCCCTATCGTCCATTTCAGGAAACTCACAGGGCTGCGTGAACTGCTAAACCCTGATAGGTCATCGTAACACCCTCTAAACTTTTCTGACAGAGAAATCTCAAAACTTCGAAATTGTGAATCCGCCTGTAATTCACTGAGGGGCAGTTTATAGTCAAGTTATATTATTATTTCGTAGACTTATGAATGTTAGGAAAGATCTTTAGAAAATATTTAGCCATTTCTTTTTTTACCTACGTGTGGGTATTCTGAGAGATACTAGCAGTTGTTATGTGAAACCAAAGGGAGTTAGGAAATGCTGTGTTAAATAAGCATTAAGTAAATATTCAATAAGCAGGCTTTTTCCTGCTGGCCTTCTCAGAGCCCTTAATATAGACTACGTGTCTCCCGAGAGGAAATGCAACTTCCCAATAGTATTTGACAACAGAACCACTTTTTATATGAACTTCTTGTAGGGCCAATATTCCAGGGAACACACTTGGGAAATGCTCACAGAGTCCAAATGAATCATTCTACAAATTTGGAAACTGAGTCCCAGGGAGATGCCAGTGACTACATGGTGGTAGAGTCACTGTGAGGACCCGTCCCCCAGGTTCCCAGAGTTGCTTCTTCACCAGGCTGCCCCTCCTTATGGTTGATCTTTAGTATTATTTCCATAAAGTGTGTTTATTTGCGAAATGGGCAATGGCATCGCCTTCAGCCAAGAATATTGGGAAAGTATGTTCCAACACTTTGGGGAGGAGAATTTGCTTCTGGTATTGTCAATTCCATTTCTCTCTGTCTCTTGTGAAGAACTTCATTGTTTTATAAAAAGTCCCTGTTCAACAAATATTTATTATGCACATGGCTCTGTGCTAATTGGACAATAAAAGAAGGGCAAAATAATATAGCACATTGGGTAAGAGCAAAGGTTTGGAGGTCAAGTTCGGATTCTGCCACACTCCGGCTGTGTATATTTGGATAAGTAACTTGTCATCTTGAAGACTCAAGATGTGGAAACAACCTAAGTGTCCATCAACAGATGAGCGGATTAAGAAATTGTGGTATAGGGGCCGGCCCCGTGGCTTAGCCGTTAAGTGCGCGCGCTCCGCTGCTGACGGCCGGGGTTCGGGTCCCGGGCGCGCATCGATGCACCGCTTCTCCGGTCATGCTGAGGCCGTGTCCCACATACAGCAACTGGAAGGATGTGCAGCTATGACGTACAACTATCTACTGGGGCTTTGGGGGAAAAATAAATAAATTAAAAAAAAATTAAAAAAAAAAAGAAATTGTGGTATATATATACAATGGAATATTCTTTAGCCTTAAAAAAGGAGATCCTGCCATTTGCAACAAAGTGGACGAACCTGGAAGACATTAATTAGCAAGACACAGAATGGAAAAACTGAGTGATCTCATTTATATGAATCTAAAAAAATTGAATACATAGAATCAAAGAGTAGAATGGGGGCGTTACTGGGGCGGGGAAGTGAGGGAAATGGAAAGATGTTGGTCAAAGGGTATAAAGTTGCAATTATGCAGGATGAATAAGTCGAGAAATCTATGTACAGCATGAAGACTATAGTTAATAACACTGTATTGAGTACTGTAAATTTGCGAAGACAGTAAATTTCAGGTTCTCTCATCACAACCAAAAAAAATGGTAACTATGAGAGGAGAAGATATGTTAATTAGCTTGAATGTAATAACCATGTCACTAAGTATATGTATATTAAATCATCATGTTGTATACCTTAAATATATACGATTTTTATTTTTAAAAAATCAATAAATAAATAAAAGACTCAGACTCCCTGTCTATAAAATGGGAATAATACTAATATCTTCTTCAGAGGATTGTGTTGAGGATTAAATTAGAAAATACATGTAAAATGGTTAGCACAATGCCAGCATATATAAGTATGCAATAAATATTTGCTGCTGCTATTGTTATTGTTGTTGTTATGATTACTGATATTATTATTATCATTATCATCCCTGCTTTCAAGGACTTAATAACCCACTTGGAGAAAGAAGGCAAGCACACTCAGAAATTTCAAATAACAATATAAGGGAATGGATTAGAGATAGCAACTAGGCTTCCAGTCACTTGCCAACTCCAGTGAGCCTTTATTGGCTGTCTCAAGTGCTATGTTGAGAAGGATTCTGAGGTTCATGCCAGCCTTGGAGGGAAAGAGCATCAATATTAATTAATGATATCTTTCATGGGTATCGGGGGTGTGGATATGAGGTTATATGGCATGTAACTTGCCATTCTTAGAATGAACGCTATAACGCCAGGTGTGGCAGACTACATAGAACAGTCGTTTCTGGAGGAGGTAGGATAGCTGCTGGACCTGGAGGCTGGGTTTGATACGAAAGGAAGGAGATGAAGTGAGGGAGGGAGAGGTATCTGGCACCAGGAATTTTGTGAGCAAATGTGCCAAGGATAAAACCCACATGTCTATGTGGGTGACAGTAAGTAGAGCAGCATCTCTAGACAACGGTTTGATGCTAAAGATTAACTCCATGAATGTGGTAAACAGAGATGCTGAGGTGGTCACCCAACATCAAATAAGCTGGCACATTGTTCCCGTAAATATCCCATATGCACTGGGCCACGTGCCTGCATTTGAAGTTCAGAAAATGTGGACACCAGTAAGTCTCTAGCACCATCTTCTCTACCATGGAGCTATTCAAAGGCTCTTCCCCATTGCCCTTGCTCATGAAGACCAACCTTTGGTGTTCCCTCTGTGGTTGCTGTTCAGAGCCCATCACTCTATGGGTACTTTAGAAAGTCCTTACAAATGGTTTCCAGCACGCACAGATGGCATTGCAGCCCCAAGCACCTGAGATTCTCAACAAATGCACATATGGATACAAAGTTATTGAAAATGAAAAATGAAGAATCAAGTTACCCAGAAACTGTAGCTTCCATGTATACCATGTGCCTCCTCTATAGTCAGTACTGTGCTAGCTCTGGAAGTCATATCAAAGAGGTATTGATTAAATCAACAAATAAGGATGGGAGGTTTTGAAAAATTCATTTGCAAAACTTCATAACTTGGCATAATGAGATTTTATTCTTCCATTCTTTTTTATTGAGTGTCTACCACAAAGCAGGCACTTCTATATTAGTTAGGACTTGTGTGGTTACAAGTGCCAGAGACATAACTCAAACTCATTTAAGCAAAAAAGGAGGTTATTACAAGGGATAATGTGATGTCCGTGAAACTCAAAGATGGGAATGTGCCTGGGGCACGGGAACAACTGAAACCAGGAACTGGAAGACCATCAGGGCTCTCTTTGATTCTTCTTGTCTCTGTGCCTCCATTCACTCGCTTCATTAGTTTCATTCTTCCTTCCAGCTGGTAATTAGCCTTTTCCATGTGGTGAAAAATATGGGAACCAATAGCTCCCAAATTTACCAATACATCTATATAGCTTTGGTCACCAAGAAGAGACTATCTTAACATTCTCTCTGTCAAAAAATCCCAGGGAAGGACTCATTGAAGCATTTCATGTCAGGTAAACTCCAGAGAGTCATGAAACAACATGGCAGTGCCCATGAAAATCACAAAGATGGAACCAAGGGAGAGGAAACTTCTGGAAGAAAGGAGGTAAAGTGCCACGCAAACAAAACAAGAGGTGTTGGGGCCTGCCCGGTGGCGCAAGAGGTTAAGTGGGCACGCTCCGCTGCGGCGGCCCAGGGTTTGCCGGTTCGGATCCTGGGTGCACACCGATGCACTGCTTGGCAAGCCATGCTGTGGCAGCGTCCCATATAAAGTGGAGGAAGATGGGCACAGATGTTAGCTCAGGGCCAGTCGTCCTCAGCAAAAAAAAAAAAAAAACGAGGAGCATTGGCAGATGTTAGCACAGGGCTGATCTCCTCACCAAAAAAAAAAAACAAGAGGTGCCTGTTACATCTTCCGTTATGTATTTTTTTCCTGCCAATTCAACTTAGCTATCAATCAACAATTCCATTCGTTTAATAAGCACCTATTTACTCATTGAGTGTCTGCTACATACCAGGTACTGTTCTAGATTCTAGGGATGAAAAGGTGGCCATGATACCTCTTAGAGTGCGAGGCATTCAGAGAGACAAAGAAATATAAAATATACTTGGTTTAGGACTTTAGGAATTTATCATATAACTGGAGAAAGAAGACTACGTATTTGTGTAAATATGTATATGTATCAAGTGGCAAGCTGTGTGCTATGGGTGATGAAAGTAAAGGAAGGTAAGTGGGGTCAGTGAGGCCTGGAACATTCAGGGGAAGCGTCTTGGAGAGGGTGATACTTCTGCAGGGTCTTTGAAGGGTGAGGAAGTTTTTGTTTATGACTACTTGTGTTTAAAGTGCAGGATTTTCACAACATCACGCTAAGTGAGGCCCTCTGCTCAAGGCTCTCTGCATCTGGAGGCCTTCTGGAATGCAGCCGTCGGCCAGTGGCCCTGTTCCTTTCTCAGAGACAGGACTACCACCCACAGCTCTTCTGATAGCCTTGTTTTTTATTGCCATGGCCTGTTGGATCAAAGCCTCTGAGTTTGATGCAAGTTCAGAATAATTTCCTTCAAGGATTAACTCATCTTTCTGGGCTCGGGGAGCTACACAAGCAACATCTGGTACAGCCTGCAGAGGGATTCTTCACCCAAGGAGTTTCAAATTTCAACATGTGAGCCATCCTGCTGAGTAACGTCATCGACGGGAAACAGCACTCAGAGACTTATCTTGTAACAAGAGCTCTGTGTAACACCCCACGGTCATGTTTTGCACACGACTATAATAAATGGTGCAAACTGTAACAGGTTCTTTATCACTTTGTTGCTTGCCAAAGGGACTGAATTCCACACTGATGGAGTTGAAATCCCCTTGTGGGGTTCCTCTGGGGCCGTTCCATAGCCCATCCCAGCACCACTAATAACACCCTCCCTGTGCACGGCCCAGCCCATAAGCTCACATTTTAATGCAATCACAGGGAATCTCTTGGTCAATTCCCTTTGTCAGATCCCATCTGTCACCTCCTTGTCTGCCCAGGCTTTCTGGAAAATCCTTGGTTGCGACCATTTCCTTGCCTCTTGGTAAATCCTGGCTTTATTCCTCCATGCTATGTTTTTGATATCCCTAACTCTGCCCTCTGCATCCCATGGGCTGGTCCCATCACTCCTGGATTTCTCTTCAAGGTTGAAATTTTACCTTGTCTTAAAGGTGAAACACTATATCAGCTAGTAGTTGAGTGTTATGCACCAGGGATATATTATTTATTGGGACACTGTTATCATCACCCATGACTCACCAGTGAGGAAAATGAGACTCAGAGTTTGAGTGAATAGCCCAAGAACAAGATATGAACCCAGGTCTGTCTCACTCTTAAAACTGTGCTCTTTCTAAGGGAAAAATATAGGAACCCAAGGAAATGCGAATCCCACATGGTAATCCCTACTTCCAAGAGGGGGAGAGAGAAGGAAAGAGAAATGAGGAAAACCCAAAGAGTAGTGGCTCTGAAATCAAAGGAGAATTCTGAGATGTGGTAACTGTCTGAAGCCAGAACAGGTTGGAGACTATTGAGACCATTGGCATGAACATGAAGAAAGCTACTGGCAAATGTTTTCAAGAAAAACTTCAGTAGAGTAATGGGTCTGGAAGAGGTTAGGTAGTGGGTGAACAATACAGACTGCAAATAAAAGGAAAGAGCCACTAGGTAGATGGTGGAATAAAGTGGAGGGCTCTTCTGTATCTACTAAACTTGAAACTCTGGTGGGGCCTGGAAATTGTTTCAACAAGACTTTAGGTGATTCTGATACACACTGAAGTTTGTGAACCACAGCCATAGCACAGAGTTTCTCAGCCTTGGCTGCACATTGGAATCACCTGGAATAATGATGCTTCTGCCCATTTCCAGAAATTGATTTAATTGCTCCAGGCAAGGAGTTTTTACAAATCTCTCCAGATGGTTCTAATGTGCAGTTAGAGTTGAAAACCACTGCTGCACTCAAAGAAGAGGTGGAAGGGGTAATACCAGTTGCAATGCAGCGTCTGGCTGTGCCAGGCATTGTGCTAAGAGCGTGCTTCAAGCGTTAATGGGCATAAAGATGACCCAGCAAGCTCTCAGGTGCTTTACGGGCATCGCTCCAATGGGTCCTCATGATAAGTCTATGAGGCAGGTACCATCATTATTCCCATTTTATAGATGAAGACACTGAGGTTCCAAGAAGTTACCTGACTTGCCTGGGGAGTCACAGTAAGGAAGCAGCAAAGCTGGAACTTGAAAATCAAGTCTTTGACTCCAAAGTACTCACTCGTTCTTTTTTCATAAAATTGTGGTAAAATCTACATAAGATAAAAATTACCACTTTCACCATTTTTAAGTGTATGATTCAGTGACATTAAGTACATTTGCAATGTTGTGCAACCATCACCACCATCCATTTCCAGAACTCCTTCATCATTCCAAACAGAAACTCTGTGCCCATTAAACAAACCTCCTCATTCTCCTCTCCCTCCAGCTCCTGGCAACCTCTATTCCGCTGTTTGTCTCTATGAATCAAAGTATTCGTTCTAAATCTCTGTGTTTCCAGATGAGCTCAAAGAAGAAATGAAGTTGCTGAAATTGATCAATTTTTTTCCTTGAATAAGGGTATCTCCGAGTTAGGTGAGGCCCCCACCTGAACTCCGTGCTCCCAAAATACTGAACAACTTGTAATTCCCACCAAACAGTATATTCTCTCTTGCCTCTGTGCCACAGCACAGGTGAATCCTTCCATTGTGTGTGCCCTTTTCCCATCTTGCCCTCATTTAGCAAACTCTGTCTCCTCTTCCAAGTCTCCCTCCAGGCTTGACCATCCCTGAAGATCTGAACCAAGTGCTTCAACTAGCATGGGCCCACAGACCAGGTCTTCACAAACTAATGTGCCCTCCAATCACCCGGGCGTCTTGTGAAAATGCAGATTCTGATTGAGTGAGTCTGGGGAGGGGGCCTAAAATTCTGCATTTCTATCAAGCCCCTAGGTGATGCTCATGTTACTGGTCCCTGAACCACACTTTGAGTAGCAAGGTCAAAGAGTGCAGTGCTTCACCTAACACATTTACTGTAATGTTTCCTTGGCTGTTTCTCCACTCCACTGTAAATACCTTGGTATTTACAGAAACTCGTCTTATTTATTGTTATGTATCCCTAGCCTAGTACTGTGCCTGACCCAGAGTAACACTAAGTAAATGTTGAATGAATAAATAAATGAGCTCACAGACTGGAAGCATAAAAAGGAACTAGATCTGTGAAAAGCCTCATAAGCCATACTAAGGCATTTGAAATTTATCCTGAAATTATGAGGAGCCACTGAAAGATTTTAAGTAAGAGAGTGCTATATCAAATGTGTGTGTGGAGTGTGTAAGATGTATTAGACAGGACCAAGACTGAAATCAAGGAAACAATAGCAAGCTACTGCACTAGTCCAAGCAAATAATTATGAAGGCCTGCACTAAGGCAGGGATGGTGGGAATGAGAGGAGGAAGAGGATTTGAGACCATATAGATGGGTTGACCACACACTCCCATTTGCTTAAGATAGACCCAGTTTACTCTGGGGTAAATGATTAATAGTGCCCCTTTCATTCTCCAAAATGCCCTGATTTGGATGATAATTATCTGTTCACCCTGTACATAGGAGATAAAGTTAATAGAACATGGGGTGGGGGTGGGGAGCAGAGTGACGAGTGTAGGATACGACTCAAGGGTCTGCCTTGGGTGATCCAGTGCATGGTAACATCATTTACCAAACCAGGCAATCCAGGAAGAGAAGCAGTGAGAGAAGCTTCTCTTTAAAATAAAAATACTTAAGTTAAAAACTGAGTCACTGAAAAGTATGAAGTAGATTGCAGTACATAGCATGACAAAAATTGCAAAGGAGACATATCTATGGCTGAAGTTTTGGGATCGAAGGTTTCGCTAAATTGAGAACGTCCTCCCTCCCTGAAGCTCTGAGTTGAGTTAGTCTCAGAGCAATTTACGATACTAGGAAACCTAGTAATCTGCCATTCAGACCAGCTTCAGATGGGAAGTCAAAATGGCTAGTTAATTCTGGATTTTCTCACTCCCCATTTTCTTCCCTTCAAGTCACTGCTGTGTCTGCTCCCAACAATCAATGACGTTTGAGTATCTCTAGGATTAACTGGATCACAGTTGACCACGGTCATTTGGACAGTCAAAATAATGACGTACCAGCCCAAGTCCTGGGTATTGAGTTGGAAGTACACATCCCCTGGTTCAACCCGAGCCAAAGGTCGGGGAACACCAAAATGTTCCACCTCATTTATAAACCACATGACCAAGATCCTTACTAATCTCTATTCACACTTGCCAACACCTCGGCTTTTTTCCTCCCCCCACAACATGTCAACAACTAGGTAATTATTTAATAAACCTCGGAACATACCTTTGCTTCTTCTCTTGGCCAGAGAGACCCGGGATTTTCCCGGTTTCAATTTCAAGGTGGTTCTGACTTAAGGGATCCAAGTGCGGTCAAGCAGAAGAATAAATCCACCCGCTAGAGCCTTTTGAGGGAACTTTCAAACAAAACTGTGGCTTTTCAAGTATTAAGAGGAAATGACAGACTGAACTAAGCTCGGTATTCATTTTAATACACGTGTTAAAGGTTATGTTAGCAGCTGTCAAATCGCTGGCCAACTCTAAATACATCACTCTTCGCCTTAAATCAGATGTCTTGGGTGGTACCTGGAACTTGCTACTCTGGGTTGACCCTGAGCAAAAGGATTGTTTGAGAAGGTGAAATTTGTCTTCCAGGCATTCCTATCACTCATGCTAGTATTAGCCTGATGAGCAAGAGAGGTGGAACCCAGGACCCCGGGTCCTGAGACCTTTACCACTTCCTGCTGCTGCTGGAGGCTCAGAGAACTCTATTGCCAGCTGGAGGTCAGATGGCAAGCCCCTATGTCTGACAAGTGTGAATGCTGAGGCCTTCTTTTACTCAGCCTGGGGGCAGCCTAAATGGTCTTACCTCTGGGCGCCTCCATGATGTTCCCCTGGGGAAGTAGAGAGCAGATGTTTCTTTCTAAACAGAAGATAGCCCCAAATCCATCTTACGGCATCAAGCAGAAGCAAAGATACTAAGAGATGAGAGTCCTAAGAAACCACTCCTCACAGCCACCAGGGCCTTAATCATACCGAAAGCTCCCCTCGCCCTACCCCCTAGCCTCACTGCCCAGTGGAATACTTGGCCATTTCAGTGTTCCTCCTCAGGGGTCGAGCATGAGTGTGGGAGAGCTAATCTCAATCTCCCACCAAAGACTGAATGTGTCATACAAGCCCTTTTTTCTTTATTATGTTTCTACTCCTGATTCCCACCACCTACCCCTGCCCCTCAAGTCTTAGATGCTCAGAGTTCAACCAGGACCCACCCTTTTGAAGCAACAACCTAGACATTTCACCCAGTTTTCTAAACTTACCAGTTTAGGGATTTCATTTCTCAGGGCCTTCTATTCTATGACTCTAGAAAATCTGATAAATTAATTCATACTCACATGATAATGGTTGATAATCACATTGTCCCTGTGGAAAAGGTTGACTATAGGAGTTATAGCCCTGGATTTAGACCTCGCCCCACTACTTGGTACCCGGTGACAACCTTACTGTACCTTCATTTCTTCAGTAGTAAAATGGGGCTATGCGGAAAACCCTTCTCCCAGTGTCTTCCATATGGTAGATGCTCAATCAATGTTAATAGAGACATGTCCTTGAAGCGAAAGTCCCTGAAGACCTGGTACTGAAAAAAATTATGATGCCTCTCCATAGGTAGTTCCAAATAAGATTTTCTTTTTCAAAGTGACAAAAGGATTTTTAGGACAGTGAAACTATTCTGTGTGATACTACAAAAGTGGATACATGCCATTATACATCCACCAAAACCCATAGAATGCACACCACCAAGAGTGAACTCTAATGTAAACTATGGACTTTGGGTGATCATGATGTGTCCATGTACATTCATCGATTTTAACAATGTACCACTCTGTTGGGGCACATGGGTAGTCAGGAGGCTGTGTGTGTGTGGGTCAGGGGGTATATGGGAACTCTGTACTTTCCACCCAATTTTGCTTTGAACCTAAAACTGCTCTAAAAAATAAAGTTAATTAATTTTTTTAAATGACACAAAAGGTACATTTAAGCAAAATTAAAGCCTATTATTTCTAAATAAATTTTTTAAGTTTCTCAAAGCTGGGGTTTCCTCTCTCTCTCTCTGTGGCCCCTGCCTTGCTGGTGTCCCCAGTCATTGGGTTATTCTGCGCTGACCACCAAACTACAGGGGCAGGGAGGGCCAAAAGGTCTGTGGATTCCCCCTGGTGTTGTGTACTGGGCCAGAAGCAGGACAGGGAATGCTGTGGCTGATGATGGATGTCTACAAAGCACAATGTTCTCCAAGGATAAGGCAGTGTAAGTGGAATCGCAGCCCATCAAAGAGATCCAAAAAGAGAAAGTGGCTAGAAAAGGGAGATTAGAAGAGGCAGTGACAAAAGTGCAAGGTCACAATGAAAAACCCACATGCGCTGGAGACACTCTTGACCATGAAAAGGAGGAGAGTAGGAGCCAGAGGGGAGGAGAGAGAAGAGAGTGGAGCTCTGCTCTCCACAGAGAGGGGAGCAAACAGCCTTGCCCTCCCCGCCCTACGTGTTTAAATACAAGAGGGAACCAAGAGGGAGAGTGTAGAAGAGCAGTGAGACAGCCAGCTGGCCTCTGCCCCACACCATCGACGGCAGAATCCACCGTCTGTGCCTGTCCATGAACGAGTGAGTCACCAAGAAAAGGTGAGCTTATAATCAGCACCCTCAGTTTAGAATGAAGTGTAAAATTGTTGGATTTTCCAACAAAAAAATACTCAAGCAACAAGTTTCTAAAGGCCAGATGACAGTATTTGTCAAATGACTGATGAGGTTCCTGTTTGTCCCAGCATCCCTACTTAAGGGAATTTCTCCCACGGATTTCCTTGCACATGTGTGAAATGATGTAGGTACAAGGCCATTCACTTGTAATTGCAAAAGTCTGGAAACCACATGACTGTTCCTCAAGTAAGGGACTTGTTCAGTAAATGAGGGCACAGCCATGCAATGGAATACCGTTCAGGCATAAAACAGAAAATAAACTAAAAACTGAGGAAGAGCTCTGTGTATTGATAAGGAAACATCTCCAAGATACATTGTTTAGCCAAAAAAGGAAGGCTCAAAACTGTTTGTACAGTATGCTACATTTGGGGTAAAAGCTAAAAAGGAAACCTTTCTAAATGTGTGTTTCTGCTTATATTTTCATAAAAAGTGGATATCTGCAAGGAGAAGGGTGAACTGAGTAAATGTGGGTAGAGAAAAATACAAAGGCTTTTCACAGAATATCTTTTTATATTGTTTTGATTTTTGAATCATGTGAATATACTACTGATTCGAAATTTTTAAAATAAGAACAAATGGTTCAGAGAGTAAGGGCTGTGAGTGGGGGCAGTTGAATCCCCACTTATCCAGAAGTAATCTTTCCACCCCAATATGGTGAGTCCAGATAAGAGGAGTTTTCTGTATTTGCAAATGAGGAGAACTCTTGGTTTTTTGTATTAGGCAGGACTCTTATACGTATAAGCATCAGAAATCCAACTCAAGTTTATTGAAGTTAATAAGAGACTCTATCAGCTCACGTCAGTGGAGTCCAGAGGTGGAGCTGGCTTTGGGGATGGTAGGGCGCAGAGCATTGCTCACTGCTGAGCGACTGCCTAAGCCACAGGCTTACTAGGCATCTCCTGGCACTCTGGCTCAAACCACAAAGCAGATTGTTGGTATCTCCTCCAGCATTTTCCAAGCATCGATTTTGGAGGTCATTGCCACCCCCAATATGAGTTTGGCATCCTGCTGCCTTTCAGTTTAGAAGATGAATCTGTTGGGGGTGACCAAGGAGAGTTAGAAGCTTCTCCTCCAGGGCTTGAGGCTGTGGTTGCTCTCTTGTGCAACAGACAGGACGCAGATGCACGACATTCTGGCCTTGAGAATGCAGTGCATTCAGAGCCAGACCAAGAGTATGTGTGTGGGGAGACGGCTGGCCTTACCAGCTTGCCAGAATCAGGGAGTGGGAGAGAATGGGATACCACTTATCTCCCTCCCACTCCTCCTTCCTCATTCCGGGCCCAAACACCAGACCAGTATGTCTCCAACTGAGTAAAAAATGGGAACATGGGACAATGCCACATGTAAGGGATGTTAGGAAACCCAAATACAGCACAACACTGATGTACTTAATTTGGTTTATGAAATGCAATTTCTGTGGAATCCTCTGTGTTAGTGTTAAAAAAAAAAACGACCCACTTGATTAGGAATCAGGAAAGTTAAGAGTCCCAGACTGGAATCTGTTGCCATCTGTCAGTAGAACCTCTTGCAGGCCATCAAACCTCTCTTTGTTCAGTTTCCTCATCTGAAACATGGGCTAATTAACAGCCTGGGCCATCTCACAGAGGTTACAGAAGAACACAAGAAGCCTGAAAAAGTATAAGCATAACTTCGAAGTTAACTGAAGGCATGTTTATTAACTATAACCTGAAAAGGTTGTCAGCAAGTATAATTTGGTTTACTCTGAAACAAGTGAGGTTGACTCTTCTGGTGTATGCATTGGGGGCACTTTAATTCCATAGTGGAATCTGCTGCTTTGTGTCTGTCCAAGATCCATTTCTCATCCCTTTCTTCTGAGAAACAACTTTTACCCACCATCAGCCCAGTAATTTGGGTGGTGTTGACCCCACCCTGCTCCAGAGGTGGACATGTGACTCAGGTCTGACCAATCAGAGCATCACACCTCCCTGGGCTACAGGATGGGCACATGACCCAAGCCAGCCAATCAGAAACAATGAGTTTCAATTCACGGGCTTCTGTTGGAACCATTGAAAAGTCCTCTCTTTCCACTGGACAGGTTGGAGGCCTGCGGCTTCTAGAAGCCATCTCACTCCCACCAGGGGAAAGCTTGCCTGAGAATGATGCCAACAGAGAGAAAAGCAGAGCTGAGAAAAAAGAGAATAAATAGCATCCTGGTGGCACTTTTGGATGCAGCCATCTAAAGCCAGCTCCACGCCTGGACTTCTCAGTTACTTGAGTCAATAGACGCCCCTTTTTCCTTCGACAAAGTTGAGTTGTATTTCTGGTGCCTTCAACTCTAAGAGTCTTGACCGATGCAAACTTCTGATACTACTGTTCAAGCATCTCTACAAAGATGACCCATCGTGCCCACATGCAAAGCTACATGAATTAAGAAAACATGAGGTTTGAACTATACCTTTATCAAATCCAGCTGGAGCTAGAATTGTTTCCTGGATAAATACACTTCATAGCACAACCTTGGCAACAAATTATAATTTACAGAGACACAAATTACTAAAACAAAGAAATAGTTTATTTTACTCTTTCAGGTCATGAGGTCCAAGGAAATGCAAGTTCACGGAAATTAGAAATAACACTGAAGTGTGGATAAGACCAGCTTTGGAGGTTGCATGGAATCAGCTGAATGTGATTGTCTGGAGTGATTTCTGGCCTTCTCGGTTTGCCAAGCCAGGTGTCCCATTTTGTCTAGCCCATGTAACAATGTCTTTGGTAACTGTCCAGGTTGAAGAGAGTTGTCATAGTATGGTGACTCCCAGATAACTGGAATGTTTACAGTACACAAAGCAGAACAGTCAACGTTACTGAGTGATAGAGACCATCTGTTTATCACTTAACTAGTAAACCAGAGTAATGCATTCCTTCATTTGTTCACTCATTCATTCATGCACTCATTATTAAGCACCTACTATGGACCAGGAGGCACCCTGGTAAATGCTGGAATTACAAAGGTAAAGATTAAGGCACATGCTCTGCCCTCAAGGAGCTCCCAGTCTAATCTCGCAGAGAGATGTGGAAATGAAGACAATGCATCATGAGAAGCACTGATAACGAAAGTCTGTTCAAAGTGAGACCCAACCATGGATGCATCTATTACATCTATTACATCTATGCATCTATTACATCTATTACACCAGTGCATCCACGGTAAAGATGTATGGCATTCCTCCCCGTCTTCAGAATAATGAACGCTTGACACAGCTGTAATCAGTCTTTCAGTTCCAGTGTTACAATGGGGACCCACAGCATTATGACAAGTAACAACAGACCGAGACATGGTGATCACGTTCCCACTGCTGAACATTTAGGGGAGACACAGTTTGTCATTGCAGAGGTGGCTGACTGCTTCTGAGTTTCACCCCTTCACTCAACAAGTCATTATCAAGAAGCCATCACATGCTCACCACCACCAGATTCCCTCCAAGGCTGTCCAAGTGGGCCGCTCTGCCCTTGGCATATGCCCTCAAGGTCTGGACCCACTTGGCCAGACATGGATTTGTGTTCTGGAGGGTTCTTGAAAAAGAGTTCCTTCTCTTCAGCTTTCAAACCTAAGCCTTAACATTTCAAGGCCCACTTCCTCCTCTGGAATGACTTGCTTTTCATTTGTCATTCATGATTTGGGTGAAACGGTGGAATGCGTAGGTCTTGCTTACCAAAGGACGTGATTCACATTTCATATAGTGTGCAAACATCCCGCCACAGGCATTTCAAAGAGGAGCAAATAAAGTGCACCTTGCATCCTCTCCTTTCTCTCTCTTTCTCGGCCCTATGTTCCCTTCGACGTGTTGACTGGCATAAAATGAATTCGAATGTGAGTTTCAGCTTCTGAGTCAGACTGTATATCAAGTTATGCCAGTAACAACAAAGGGTGGTTTTATAAATGTTACTTTTAATGCTTTTCACAGGTTGGCTTTGCAGAGGTTTAGTATTAAGCAAAAGTCTCCTTCCCATAATCCTGCCTTCCACGAATGTTCCCTGAGACACACTTTTCCTCCTTGCTCATCTAGCAAAGACAACAATCTGGAATCCAGTGAGGTTTTCCTGTTAGTCGCTCACCTCTGTTTTACTCTGTTGTTATAAGGCTTCTGATTTCTAATCTGCCTTGATGAATCCATCCCACCTGGACTTCCATCCACTGCTGACTGCCAGGTAGCAGCAGGGTAAAAGCTTCGGCCCTGTGAGCAGGGAGGCCCATGGAGGGCAGAATTTCAAAACTGAGGTTATTGTGTTCACTTAGAGTTAATGTGCATAGTAGTATTAAGGCTTTTCAGTAGAAGCATTTTGCTTAGTTCATCTAAAAATCAGAGTACCTTAGTGTTAATTTATTAACTAAATCTCTATGATGACCATAAACTGAATTTTATAAATGCCCTCGTGATATAAAATCATACAGTTCATTCTCTAAAAATGAAATTTAAAAATGATTATCCCCTGATTTTACATTTGAGTGAATTCCTCATTAGTGTATTTCCGTAAGTCACTCACACACACAGAAAAAGCAAAACGGAATCTGTACAAACTAAGAGCTCTCCATTTTCTGTAACCACTTATCCTTTCTGTAACGAATTTGTCAACATAAAAAAGTGCCTACTTGGAAAATTATAAAAACATTGCTACAATGTCATAAATGCTCTACATTCTCTAGGAAAACATACCTTTGAAAACAGTACAACCATTGGGAATCTTAATGAAATTCAAGTCCTGGATGTGCCATACATGCATTCCACTCAGGGCAGCATTAAAACTCTGCCTGTCCTCTGTACCCCTTCTAGAAATTGTCTGCGACTTTCATTGACTGAGATAGGAGTCTTCTTTCTTCAAACGGCACCGTTGATTTCTGTGGATATCCTTAGGGTGACACTCTATTAAAAAAAAAAAAAAGGTTTAAAAGCAGGTAAACAATTCCACTGCCGGCAATGAAACTCCCCACAGCTTTGCCCAACCCTAGACATGATCTCACTATGGTTTGTGCTGAGCTTCAGCTGCGTCCTGAAGAATTTTCTTGACTTTCTATATCCTTTTAGCTAATCATTCACTTGTTTCAATATGTAAGATTTTCTTTGTTGCCAAATCTGATAAGGTCCCACCTTCTCTCTGCCTTGGGAACATTTTTCAACAACAGACTTTTATTTTTTTAAAAAGATGTATTTCCTATTATTTGCAACTAGTGAGACCGCCTCAAAAAGAAAATAACCAGGGTATATGACTATAAGCATCAAATGGCAGAGGACATACGAATCTTGCATTGTTTGGGAGAGCTGTTAAAGATGCTTCCCTTTGAGAATAACTAAGTTGCATGATACTTATATTTTTTCAAATGCATGAGGGTAAAAAGAAAGAAAGATAGTGCTCTTATTTTTTTTAATGTAAGAAGTTTTCTATGGATTTTGAATAATCCTAATTGTCAGCAATTTATAACATTTGAACCATTGATAAATACCTACCTGGAAATCTTGGACAAATGTTAGGAAGTAGAAAATAAAACCAAAGGCCACTGTCCATTCACAGATCGCACTCACTACGTGATATACATAATCCTAAGAGCGATAATAAAGAAACAGAATTTAGCCCAAATCGATTCACTTTAGTGTACGTATTGAAATAATAATGAGCAGGTCAGGCCAGAGGAAAAAGCTGTCCAGGGAGCATAAACCAGCCTCTTGAGGAGTCAGCAAGTCCACATGGATGAACATCAGGGCACCTGCCCAATGAGAACATGAACGCAATTATCCTGAAAGTTCTTTCCAGCTCTCGCACACCCTGGCTTTTAGACTAGTGTATATATCTTCTAAAGGCAAAATAAAGATCACGAAATGGCCAAGTCTGGGAAGCAAATTTGGACTCAACAGAAAAAAGAACTTTCCATACAAGCCATGACTTGTTTTCCCACTGCTGGGAATCCCAAAGTTGAAAGGCACGCTTAAAAAGCATCTATTTGGCGTTTGTAGAGTTATTCCAAAGAATGAGTGTCTGCATCTAGAGGAAATTGGCTGCCTATCGCCACAGGGTTTTGTGTTTCTCTGTGACTATAGAAAACGTCAGTTCAGAAAATAGTTCTCCTTAACATTATAAGGTAAACAGAGCTACAAAGCAAATGCTAATGGGACATCTATTTGTAACTGACTCTATCTTCTTGGGGGCAGGAATGAGAAAATGGAAGGCAAGAATGAGAATGGCGGGGCCAGCCCCGTGGCTTAGCGGTTAAGTGCATGCGCTCTGCTGCTGGTGGCCCAGGTTCGGATCCCGGGCGCGCACCAATACACCACTTGTCAGGCCATGCTGTGGCGGCGTCCCATATAAAGTGGAGGAAGGTGGGCACAGATGTTAGCCCAGGGCCAGTCTTCCTCAGCAAAAAGAGGAGGATTGCCCATCCTCAGGGCTGATCCTCACAAAAAAACAAAAGAATGAGACTGGCTTTAATGGTGGGGGTGTGGGCAGGTTCCAAAGTCAGCTGCCTATGGAGGTCAGGAAATTAATCAAAATAAACGAAACTGATGGTTTCGAAAAGAGAGGGAAGATGGAGAGCCCACGCCTTATCAGCTCAATTCCATTTTCACCAAATGGGAAAATATGACTCCAGTGTTGCTTTGAGAGAGATTTTACAAAAAGCCTCTGTGTGTGTGTGTGTGTGTGTGTGTGTGTGTCTGTGTCTGTGTGTGTCTGTGTCTGTGTCTGTGATCTCCTATGTTTAAATGCTGGGAACTACTTTAAAAGCATTTTTAAACACCATGTACGTAAAAAATGCATGTCTGCATTTTGACTTTAGCCCACATGCCAAATTAGGCCCGTGGACTGTCAGGTTGCCCCCTCTGATTTCAAATAATGACCTGTTTTTTCCCTACTTCACTTTCTGTTCTGCTATAGGTTACAGGTGTCAGAAAACAAATGTGCTGGATTGCAGGTTGGTTCCATGGTGACAGTTGTTTTCGTGTGTGAGGAAAATCAGCCCTGAGCTAACATCCGATGCCAATGCTCCTCTTTTTTGCTGAGGAAGATTGGCCCTGGGCTAACATCCCTGCCCATCTTCCTCTGCTTTATATGGGACGCCGCCACAGCATGGCTTGACAGGCAGTGCATCGGTGCGTGCCCAGGATCTGAACCCCGGGCTGCCGGAGCGGAGCATGGGCACTTAACCACTAGACCACCGGGCCAGCCCTGTGACAATTTTTTTCTTTGATCCAGTTTTCATCCACAAAGATTCAATCGAGAGGCATCAGACTCTCATTGACACCACCCCCTGCTCTCCCCAATGACGTTCACATCCATCCTGTTCTCATCCAGCTCGCAGTGGGGAGACCCTCACCAGCCTTCCTTAGGGGAGAGAGAACGGAGGCCACCTCCTTTCTGTGACAGCACCAGGGGATCCACCCCATCCCGTATCATCCTTGGACAGTGAAGAGATGGCTTATAAAGATAGAAGCAGAATTTGGGGGGGTGGGTTTCTTTAGTATGATATTAATGAAAGTGCACTGAACAGGAGTCCAGACGCCTCCAGTACAGGCGTGTGAGTGCAGGCAAAGCTCTAATCTTGCTGTGTAAAATGAGACAATGGAGGGGGGCCAGCCCAGAGGCACAGCAGTTAAGTGTGCGGGCTCCACTTTGGTGGCCCGGGGTTCACAAGTTTGGATCCCAGACGCCCACCGACACACAGCTTGTCAAGCAAGCCATGCTATGGCGGCGTCCCATATAAAGTAGAGGAAGATGGGCACGGATGTTAGCTCAGGGCCAATCTTCCTCAGCAATAAAAAAGAGGAGGATTGGCATCGGATGTTAGCTCAGGGCTGGTCTTCCTCACAAAAAAAAAAAAAGAGAGAGAGAGAGAGAGACAACGACATGATTCTCACCCTCCCTACCAAGTAAGACGATGCACAGGAATGTGCCATGAAAGCTCTAAAGTTCCACAGGTTTGGGGCAGTACCTAAATGATTCATCTATTCAGTGAGTTAATGTAAAGGGTTTTCTTTGCATTTGTTGACATTGGGAACAGAAGGCAATACAAGAATGACACGGTAATTTATGGAGTGAGTAGAAAAACAGGTACTTTTCACTTTTCTAAGATAGAAAATGAAATGAAAAAAAAGATTTTTAACTGCCTGGGGATATGCTTTGACGAACCCATCCAGGCAGCTCATAAACGTTTGATTTGTGGTGGAAGGTCTCCTCCCAGTGGCAACAAAGTAAAGTACACTTGGGGTTACACTGCTGTGAGGTCTCACTTTCAGGAAGCACATTTTTTTTAATGTCCTCTGGTCACTGTCTTCCTCAGCATCTTCAGTCTCTCTCTTGTCTCTTGCAGGTTTCCATCGCATGCCAAAATTCTCTGTCTTGGGACATCCTTCCTCTGACTCCGCTGTCCCTTCTAGCCACCATCTTATTTCTTCTCTTCCTCTCACTTCCAAGCATTCGATTGATAGCTGAATTAATGAACCACTCCTCTCACCATTTCTTTAACCTCCTGCAACCGGCTTCTAACGCCAACATTTTACTGCAATTGCCATGTGAAAAAATATCAGTAACTCCCCCTACCCCTTGAAAAGAAAAACTCCTGCTGTTCCCTTACCAGCTGTCTTCTCCCCTGGGGCATCCTTGATCCTCCCGCATGGCAGCTAGACGAACCACCACTGTAAGTATCTAATGGCACGAGTCCATCTCAATTCCAAACATTCTGTTCTGGGCTGTCCCAGTGGCGTAGTGGTTAAGTGTGTGAGCTCCGCTGTGGTGGCCCGGGGTTCACAGGTTCGGATCCTGGACGCACACAGAGGCACTGCTTGTCAAGCCATGCTGTGGCGGCGTCCCATATAAAGTAGAGGAAGATGGGCACAGATGTTAGCCCAGGGCCAGTCTTCCTCAGCAAAAAAGAGGAGGACTGGCATCAGATGTTAGCTCAGGGCTGATCTTCCTCACAAAAATAAATAAATAAAATAATTAAAAAAAAAAAATTCTGCTCCTTGTGCGCTGATGTCTGGTCTAGAAATCACCAGTCACTCTATCCTATGCTCTGATGGCTATCAATCCTGCCAGAGTCCCCCAAGTCTAACTGGACATTTCTCCTTGATGTTTCACTGTATCCTCAGAGTCAACAATTCTAAAACTAAACCCATCCACTTTCCCCTATGAAATCGTTTATTCCTGTTGGGGACCTTATCTCTCTCTGTTCATGGGAACCAATTCTTTGGTTCACCCAAGATAAAAACTTGGAATTCATCTCCAATTCATGATGTCATTTCATTTTCATCTTAGTCGCTTGCCAGTAGTCCTCAAATATTTTTCCCCTATTACTTCCAATCTAGGCTAATCTTGATTTGAAATCTGTAATGGTAGAACTGCCTTCTCCCTGCCTTCCTAACTCTTAGCTCTTCTCTTCAATCCATCCCAGGTGTTGCTTCTGACTAATATTCATCCAATAATAGTCTTTCCATTTACTTTCCTGTTTAAAAGTCTTTAAAGGCTTACTCTGGTCACCTAAGTCAAGTCTGCCCACCTCTTAAAGACTTCCACAAACTACTCCCCTGCAGATTTATCCCTGACCACATTTATTTCTCACTCTATCCTGAAATGAGCTATCCACTACACTGGAGCTGCTCTCCTCTCCTCTGCTTAACACGCCATGCTTCCTCTGACCTCCATCCACAGCGCTCCTCTACCCTTAAGTGTCTGACCTCTTTTACGTAACAGATGGTTGAAGTGTTTAAGACAGATTTAGGAATTCAAAATTTTGAAACTAATCCCAGGAACCATTTGAGATTTTCCTGATAGCTAATTATAACACAGGCATTGCCAAATAATTGGAAAATAAGCTAATGTTATGCCATATTTACTCCATATTTTGCAACTTGTTCTAAGAAATGGCAGTCATCCTTCTAGGTTTCACCCAGCCACAGTCTCACATAACCAGGCTCCACAATCAGATTCAAAATGACTTAAATCTTACCTTTTCTTTTGGATTCCACTCCAGCTTGGTTATAGAAATCAGTGAAGCACAGGCAATCACTAAAAAAAGGAAACTGTTAAGGAAACTACAGGAGAAAATAGGCCCTTTAATGTTAAGACTAGGTTATTCTTCCAGTAATATAATCATTACACAGTGTTAAAATGCTCCACCTTCAGCCCGTTAGGACGGCTACATCAAAAAACCAGAAAATGAGTGCTGGTGAGGATGTGGAGAAATTGGAACCATTGTGCACTGTTGGTTGGAATGTAAAATGGTGTAGCCTCTGTGGAAAACAATATGGAGGTTCCTCAAAAAATTAAAAATAGAACCACCATATGGTCCAGCAATTCTACTTCTGGGTATACACTCAAAAGAATTGAAAGCAGGGTCTCAAAGAGATATTAGCACACCCACATTCATAGCAGCATTATTCACAATAGCAAAAATGTGGAAGCAACCCAAGTGTCCATTGACTAATGAATAGATAAGCAAAACATAGTATAGACATACAATGGAATATTATTCAGCCTTAAAACAGAAAAGAATTCTGCAATATGCTACCACATGGGTGAATCTTGAAGACATTATGCTAGGTGAAATAAGCCAGTCAAAAAGACAAATACTGTATGATTCCACTTACATGAGGTACTTAGAATAGTCAAATTCATAGAGACAGAAAGAGAATAATGGTTGCCAGGGGTTGGGGGGAGGGGAGAACGGGGAGTTATTGTTTAATGGGTATAGATTTTCAGTTTCACAAGATGAAAATAATTACGGGGAATGGATGGTGGCGATGGCTGCACAACAACATGAATGTATTTAATACCACTGAACTATATACTTACAAAGGGTTAAGATGGAAGACTTTATGTCATGTGTATTTTAAACACACACAAAATGTTAATACCAACATTTCTGCAATCAAACCAAGTTATATTAACTTTTTATAATCTCAAACCTTAAGTTCGTTTATGACAGCAGTTAAATTACAACATGGAAATACAATCACTCCTTAGCAATATTTTTTAAGTTATATATAACAAAATTTTAATCTGTGTCTACATTTTGCTCATCCCTGCATGTTTCTCAGTGTTACACTGGTTACCTTAGTTGCTTAAATTTGGTCAAAATGAGCCAGCCCTGATGGCCCAGCCATTAAAGTTCAGCATGCTCCACTTCGGCAGCCCAGGTTCAGTTCCCAGGTGCGGAACCACACCACTCGTCTGTCAGTAGCCATGCTGTGGCAGTGACTCACATAGAAGAAGTAGAAAGACTTACACTAGAATATACAACTATGTACTGGTGGTTCAGGTGGGAAGGAAAAAAAACAGAGAGGAAGATTGGCAACAGATGTTAGCTCAGAGTGAATCTTTCCCAGCAGTAAATAAATAAATTTGGTTAAAATGACTGATACAGCAGTCCAAGATGGGTACTTTTCGAGTGCTTTTTCCCTAAAATACTATTTTCCTTAAATAAAAATATTGAATAAAAATATGTTTTCCCTAAAATACTATTTTCAAGGCAACAGATTTAAGGAAAAATTAACATTCAAAGTACCAAAACTCATATACAAAAACAAGCTATAGAAATTCAAACTATTATCTTTAAAAGACAGATTTTCATTGAGTAATTGGGTATAAATGGAGCCCTTCCTCCCAGGCCCAAAGAGTTTTACAAATCAAAGAGATATTTCCTACATCTTACCTTGGGGGTGAACGACAAACCCTGAGAGGCCAGCCTAATAATGCCAAGGAGCACAAGAGTGGTGACAACCATTTTGATTGAATTTAGAAGGCAAGGGGCCGGCCCTGTGGCTTAGCGGTTAAGTGCTTGCACTCTGCTACTGGTGGCCCGGGTTCGGATCCCGGGCTTGCACCACTCACCACTTGTCCAGCCATGCTGAGGTGGTGTCCCACATAGAGCAACTAGAAGGATGTGCAACTATGACATATAACCATCTACTGGGGCCTTGGGGAGAAAAAGGAGGAGGATTGGCAATAGATGTTAGCTCAGGGCCGGTCTTCCTCAGTAAAAAAAGGAGGATTGGCATGGATGTTAGCTCAGGGCTGATCTTCCTCACCAAAAAAAAAAAAAAAAGGAAGACAAAAGAGAAAGCTGGAGAAAAACGAGATGCTCTTAAAAAGCTTTTACAAAAGGTTAGGAATTCAAGGTGTTGCGTCAATGCCAAGCTTAGAGCCTCCTCTGAATTGGGGGTCAGCACCCCTCTCCCCACCCCCACCCCTCATATTTTGCAATGCCTAACACTTCTCCGTTTTTCAAAATAAAAGTAGAAAGCATAGAAGATTTCATTACCACACTCCTGTTTCTAAGTGTTCTAAAGCCTTTTAATCCTTTCATTTATTCTCTCTTTAGTTCCATCTTCTGGGCACCAGGTACCATGCTGCAGGAGGAGGTGGGGGAGGCAGAGAAAAAACCCTGGTGAAACAGACTTGGTCTCAGCTCCAGAAACATCCCAGTCTTGATGGATGAAGCCCAGGGAATGTGTCACATGAGAGAAAAGAACAGGGCACAGTGATGAGTCAGAGGGAAAACTATTAACTCAAGTGGAATGGGGTTTGGGGTGTCAGGAAGGCTTCACTGAGTTGAGCTTAATCTAAGTTGTGAGATTCAAGGAACTCTCTAGGGCAGCGCCATCCCACAGAAATATAATGCCAGCCACATGTGTCACTTTAAATTTTCTACTGTAGTAGCCACATTTTAAAAACACTAAAAAGAACCAAATGAAATTAACTTTAATAATATATCTCATTTAACCCAATATATCAAAAATATTATCATTTCCACATTTAATAATATAAAGAATTATTAATGAGATATTTTACTTTTATTTTCTTATAAAGTCTTTGAAATCTGGTGTGTGTTTTAATGCAGCACGTTTCCATGTGGACGAGGCACGTTTCAAGCACTCGATGACTACATGTGGCTACTGGCTACCCTATTGGACAGACACCTCAGCTCTAGAAAGATAAGGTGGAGGAGGATAATCCAGCCAGAGAGAAGAGCATGGGGCAAAAGCAGAGAAGAGGAAACAGCCAAGTCTAGGGGAGAAAATGTAAAAATGAGGTTGAAAAAATAGGCAGTCTCAGACCATGTGTCTCAAGCAAAGGAAGCTAGACTCTGTGCTGTTAGTGATTTTGTGGAGGCTTTTGAAAGCTGAGGAAGCCAGGTGCAAGATGGATGGTTTAGCAGGGAGGGCTTAGAAGCCTGATTCTATGACTGCCTCGCTCTATGCCTAGTTTCTTCAGTAGTCAAACGAGGCCATTTCACAGAAATATTATAGTAAGGAGAAACGAGGGCATTTTAAACATGCTTTGAAATCTTTGTAAGGAAATATAAATACCATGCTAACATTTAAGACAAAAGACTTTTTCAAATGGGTGAATCTGTTGAGTTAATTTGATACAGGGACACAACCTGTTTGGTATGGGGATGCTGCCCCTTGGCATGGCTCATAAGCACCCTCTAGAAATGCAAACTATTAGTGTGTGAAACTCCGAGTCCTGAAATGTTTCTTCTGCTAAAATTCTCTCTAATTTTATAATCTAGAAATCTGTCTCCAAAGTTGGAAGCAAGGAAAGGTTTCCTACACTAAGAAACTTTTCTTTTAACACTATAAACATTTCTACCATGAATTTTATAACTAACCCAAGCTAAAAGTTTTAAGGAGATATACTTGAAGAGAAAGCACAAATGTCTTCAAACTATACATAGGACAAGGAAACTGAGAAGGAACTATCTTAGAAGTCAAGGCATATATTTTGTTGTTAAATTTCTCAATACTAGGATTTGGTTCCTCCGTAATTTTGTAACTAAAAATTTCCTTCCCTAGGATGAAAAAAGCAAAACACTCCCAAAACCATACTTAAGCTTCACATTTTGTATAGCTTGTACTTTAAAACAGAAATGCAAAGCTTAATATTTAAAAGTACATGGTGGGTTTTCACTCAAGCTTGCCCACTTTACACCACCACCTAGCCACTAGCAAAATTGCTGCTGATTAAATAGTTCCTGTTTTCCTACAATCTGACAGTAGTCACCATTTTTTAATGACTATGCAGCTTTCTCTCATATGACTGCAGATGGTATTTCGAAAGATGGGGAATTTTCCACCTCTTAAAGATCACAGCTTTTTAATCTTCTTTGTTAAATACATCTAGAAAGAAAGAGAGAAAGAACAAGCTTTCATTTCCTCTAAATCAGAATCTACATGCATGACAAATTCATATTTTCTTTTCACATTGTTGAATTAGAAAAGGAAATGAAATTTCATTTTGCAAATGAAATCAGTGATAAAAAGAAAAGGCTAAGTGTATTTTAATTAACTTAGAAATAAATGATATAGAGCTTTTCAAGACCTCTTAATAAGGGTGAGTAAACCAAACTATTAATCACCTACGTGCGGGGAGATGGGAGAGTCTGGCCTCTGGGGACTCTACAGGGCTATTACTTTAAGGACAATATCAATATTTGCTGTCTTTAACCAAGCACTACAAAGAAAAATAAATATTTGCACATGGCTCCTGAAACCAAGGCTGTGGAAGAAAAGTAAACAGAGACTGAAGGGCTCTGACATTCTTCCGTTCTCCTTTCACACAATTCTTTTCCCCAAAGATTCTTTTGATCCAACCAGACAATGTTGAGATATTTTCTTAATGATTTACACTTTTCTCCCAATTGTTCTTCTGAAGCATGTGGAAACTTGGCTGTTAACATTTGCTTTTTTCATGCTTTTTGGGTGGGGAGGGGAAGTCAAGTTTGTGAGGACACTACAAATGTGAAAAGGATACTGGGGATGACAGCTGCGCAGGAAATGGCAGAGATGGCCAGCCGTACGTGGCACGTGGACAGTCTGTTCCACTGGGGACACGATTTGTAAGAGATGATGGATTGCAGGAGCGTGTACACGACACCGCAGATGAAAGCCAAAAGAGCGCCACCATCGTGGACCACGGGGACAGCTAACTCCTAGAGAGAGAGTCACAAATGTGTGTTACTCCACGTGCGGCCGTCTACATGGAGACCCGAGCATGCGCTCACTCTGGGCTACTCAAAGCCCTCGGTCATCACCGAGGCACCACCATTTCCTGGAAAATGTGGCTGCTTGCAGAAGACTACCAAGAGAAAAGCCTTCCCAACACTGAAGTACCTGCCGAGCACTCGTTGTTCCACAGCAATCTTGGGCACAAGGGAGAAGGACAGAGTGACCTCTACCTTAGAGGTGGGAGAGTGGGGTGTGGTGGGCTTTGGAGTCTCGCTGACCTGGATAAAAAAAATCTCAACTCCACCACTGGGCTCTGTGACCTTAGTTTAAAGATTTTATTTATTTATTTTTCCCCCAAAGCCCCAGTACATAGTTGTCTGTCATAGCTGCACATCCTTCTAGTTGCTGTATGTGGGACGCGGCCTCAGCATGGCTGGAGGAGTGGTGCCTCAGTGCGCACCCGGGATCCGAACCCGGGCCGCCGGCAGCGAAGCGCACGCACTTAACCGCTAAGCCACGGGGCCGGCCCATGTGACCTTAGTTTAAAATCTAAATTTCTGTCTCCGTAAGATGGGCATGATAATTTCTGCCTTGCAGGTTTGTGGTGAAGATTATATGATAAATTTCATATAAAAGTACGTGACTTGCTCCATGAAGGTGCCAAGGGTGGCTTGGGGTTTTCAGGCTCCCTGCTCCCCAATAATCTCTATTTGTCTCTCCCAAGTCCCCCAAATGAACACACAAATCTAAGTAAAAACACTGCTCTTGCGATGCAAAGGCAACTTGAAATCAGGCCCCCAGCCCCACCATCCTCTAACCAGCCACTTCAACCAGAAAGCAGCCCTTATGCCCAGTCTAGGCAGCAAGTCTGGTGTTGACCCCAGACACACTCATAACTAACCAATCAAGGAGACTCACTTTTGACTCCTTTCAAATATGCAACGGGCACCTACCTTCTGGTGTAACAATGATGTCGAGATTGAATAACTGAGTCTCCACTTGAACATGCAAGCTTTGCAAAGGGGCAAGTTAAAGTATTGTCCAAGAGAGCCTGGTTTCGGCCTCCAGCCCCTTCTGGCCCCAACTCACTGTCCATACCCTTTCCTCCAGGACTTTTCTTTGACCTGGGCCACCCAGGCTTCCCCACAATCTCAACGTTCTCCATCCAGACTGTTCACAAATAAACTGATATTAAATCTTAATTCTCCACATGGGAAAAAGAGATTTTAAAAAAAACCTTTTAAAATTATTTTCTAAGGAAATTTATTTCCTGGTATCAAACCTAGGAATATAGCGAAAAATCCATTACTTGATTTGTGTTATATTCAAATACGGCTGCATTAACATTCCACAACATGGCATATCAATTACTCATTTATTAGGTATAGACTCTGTATTCCTAGGATACCTCGCATGGGTGTGTAGATTTAGGGAAGTTATATATGAAAAATAAAGTACATTCAATGACTTTTAAAATGTGTGTAAACCTTTAAGCACTTAAAGAATTAAGAAAAATAACCACTGAAGTGTACATTTCAAAAAGGTTAAGATGGTAAATTTTATGTTGCATGTATTTTACCATAATTAATAATCCAAAGGAAATTAAATCACTGTCTCAAAAGGATATCTGCAACCGCATGATCATTGCAGCATTATTTACAACAGCCAAGACAGGAAAACAACCTAAGTGTCCATCAATGGATGAATGGATAAAGAAAAGGTGGTATATATACCAGTAGAATATTATTCAGCCATAAAAAAGAAGGAAATCTTGCCATTTGCAACAACATGGATGGACCTTGAGGGCGTTATGCTAAGTGAAACAAGTCAGACAGAGAAGGACAAAGACTGTATGATCTCACTTATACATGGAATCTTAAAAACAAAAAAACAACTGAACTCATAGGTTCAAAAAACAGTTTGGTAGTTGACAGAGGTGGGGGGTAGGGGGTGGGGGAAATGAGTGAAGGTGGTCAGAAGGTAAAAACTTCCGGTTATAAGATGTGAGGATGTAATGTACAGCATGGTGACTCTAGTTAACAATACTGTATTGTATATTTGCAAGCTGCTAAGAGTAAATCTTTTTTTTTTTTAATTTTTTGTTTATTGCAGTAACATTGGTTTATGACATTGTAAAAATTTCAGGTGTACATCATTGTACTTCTATTTCTGCATAGATTACATCATGTTCACCACCAAAACATGCTAAGAGTAAATCTTAAAAGTTCTTATCACAAGAAAAAAAAACCTGTACCTATGTGAGGTGATGGATGTTGTGGTGATCATTTCACAATACATACATTTATCAAATCACTACATCGTACATCTTGGACTGACACAATGTGATATGTCAATGATATATCAATAAAACTTGGGGAAAAAGACAGTATTAAACCAAAAATAATAATAAAAGAATTACGAAAAATAAATCCTTTTCACTCCTTGAATGTTAGGCACATTTGGGCAAAGGGAAAATAAACAAATGACAAGGCATCTACTAATGAGTCATTTTCAGGAATAATCTTCTGCAGATTTTGGTGCTTTCCAATCTCCATTTTCTTTTCGCACTATGTAAATCAACATCCTGAATGTACATACTTTGTCTCCTCCCCTAATCCTGTCAGGGAATTTGCTTCCTCCACCCTCACCAATTCAACACATCCTTTAGGATCTTAATCTGCAAACTTGATGGGACCCCCACATTAACCTGACATTAACAGATCAAAAAGCCCTCGATCCAGCAGGAGTTGTATTTCTTATGTGCCTTTTTCACTGTGAAGTACATACTCTCTCATCAAAGATGTCTTCTAGAAGGAAAATGATTCTTAGATCAGACATGAATTTTGGGTAGAGGATAAGATGAAAACCTGGCACCCTTTTTGGATCTCTTTTTTGAAACTCTCTTGTTAATTTAAAAGACAGTAAAAATTGAGAAAACTAGAATATTGAGAGGGTTAAATCTTCGAAAACTTGACTTTTCCAAAATGGAAACTTCTTGAGGGAAAGTAAAGCATTGACAGAGATTGGTGAGGACACACTACCAAGTGGCCATCCCACCCTCCAGTTCAGGAAAGAGAGCGCTCTGTGAACTTCTGATAAATGCAATTGACTCCTACTCAAGAAAAACCACCACCTCTTGCCCTCACTTCTCTAATTCTTCTTGAGGTAACAGCTCAAGTTGGTTTGCTCATGGCACGCTGAAAATGAATTACAGGATATCAAAAGAAGGAAGTTGTAAAGATGTGTTTATGGGAACAATGTCAAGGCAAACACTTTGCTTCCAGGACAGTTAAAGATTCTATTTCTGGTTTTTGTGAAGATGTAATCACTTCATGCAACCCTTACAGAGAACTAAAACTTCAATTATCTAACCATCTAAGTTTTCTTCCTAAAGTCTGCCCTTTGTGGTTTAAAAATGGACAGCTATACCGCGTACAATGTTGAGCTATTCAGAGAAGAATGTGGTAGGGCATCATTTAGTGCATACTCTCCCCCACTGAGCAATTCATATCCATGCTCTACTAGACAAATTATATCATTCCAGGTCTCCCCCTCCCTTGTCATTGTTTTTTTCCATTGTGCTTTCTGATGCTAGCACTGTGAATTGTGTATACGCTTTTTCCTCAGAGAGATTTCCTCATTCTGGCTTTGAGGTCAACTCTTTCCACAGTTTCTGGACAGACGACTTCGATTCAAAGCCCACTTCTGCCTTTCATTACTCATATGATCTTCGGCAAGGTTTAACCTCTCTGGGCCTCCATTTCTCCCTGATAAATGAGGAAAATAATACCACCTATCTTCTAAGGTCGTTATTAGAACTATATGAGTTAAAGCATTGAATGTTTTCATAAATGTCTGTCACATGGAAAATTTTTAATAAATGTTGTTATGAAAACAAAAGGCATACAATCATAAAACGTAATGTCCTAGAGAGTCTCTACCATGTGAGAAGTGTCACATGCAGCCATGCATTGCAGCCTTGTTTGCCTTATTTCGCCAAATGGGGACAACAAGGGAGGAAAGTAAAATGGAGCCTGAAGCAAATTTACTTCACAAAATGCCGCCCATGAAGCTGTGTTCGCTTGCTTGAGGGAGGCTACACGTTTGGCTCTCACGTTTCCAGCTTCCAACATTAACAAGAAAACACTGATAATTATGGTTTTTGTAAGGTCCAAAACCAAAAACGTGTTGGCCCTGAGTTTAGGGCCCATATCCCTGCCCTGCAGGCTGTCCTGAAGATACTGTGTCATAGAAGGAAGGGTGCCTTCCCCCTCACCCCTCACAAGACAGCACTGGGTTTCCCAGAGCATTTTGTGATAATGTCCCTCCCATTGACAGATGGCACCCGCCATGTGCAGTGCAGAAAAGGTGATTCCGCAGGCCCAGGTGGTGCAGGTCAGACAGAGGCCTCTCTGACAATGGCCCGCCTGACTTCATGCAGGAGCCGATGTTAGCGAATGGATGGAAAGCATATGGCACAGGTGGAGGCCTGAGGTTACTCTCCTCCCAGGTCAATACTAGAGTGCAGCACCCCTAGGCTGTGTGCAAACATCTACTTTAGCAGCTGTGAAGGTTGACACCCTTCTGTGACATTAATTACTTTTCTCCAGTGTGTAGAGTTGCTTCAAATAAGGACGGCAGAGTGGCAAGTGCCCAGGGTTGCCTGCTTTCTAGGTGATAACAAACTTCACATCCGACAAACAGCCAGGGACATCTCACGAGTAACTCCCCCAGAATGGATGGTGCTCCTCTAGTTCACTGGATGGTCTCCATTTACAAATGAGACTGAGTTTGAGCATAGCTTTGAGTTATTTTTAAATGGAGATTTATTTCCAGATCTTGCGTAAACAGATTTACCAACAAAACACATTCTATAAGTGTAATAAAAGACTTGAACATAGCAAAGTGATTACGCTAGTGGTCAACAGAGATTTTGCTGTTATTGTATTTTCCTAATTTGTATGAAAATGTAATCCATGTCAGTTGTGTTAATTAAAATAAATTTGAAAGAATAAAATAATAAAAAATTGCACATACTATGTGGTTATACATTTAAGCATTTGTACATATATGCATGTGTATGGGGGCAAAAGACCAGAGGTAAATACATCCCCATTAACTGTTAATTTCTGGGTTATGAAATTATGAGTATATTTTTCTTTTTATACTTCAAATTTTCAAAATATTCTATGAGAAAGAATTACTTTTATAATGAGTTATGATGTTGTTTGTTTGAGGAGGAAGCTCATTTTCCTCATAGGCAAATGAATGGGCCTTGACTCAACCAGAGCTAGTTGCCGTTTTAGGTTTGAAATCAATCTGTTTATTTCATATATATGAAAAGTACATGCTGTGTCCCAAGTTCTCAAAGAGTGAATAGGATCACTATCTTTTACACACCTTGCCCTTAATTCAATAAACTGAAGAGAAGAGGGAAAGAAAAAAGCATCACACAAGATCACCCCACTTCTGGTGGGTAAAAAGTTAAAGGAGGATCCCCTGGGCAGAACCAAAAGTCCTCCTGGAGTAACTTCCTTTCTGCTGGAACAAGGAGACGACAGCGATGGAGAGAGTAGGACCTCTGTAGTGTTAGCTTATAATGATGAATGGATGATGACCGTGATGGCTGCCAAGTACAGACCACTGGTCACTGGACATTGTCCCATTGAATCCTTGCAATAACCCTATGAGGTGAGTACTATTATAATTGGTATTAATTTGAAATACTACAAATATTTTTAAAATATTAAATATTGTCTCTATAGAAAAATATGTCTGCCTTCCTGAAAGAGACCTTGGGATGAATAGGAATCCATAAATTGGAATAAAACAAGTAGGGTTTTTTCAAACACTTGACACAGTAAGAATACATAGAGCAGACTCTGCAGTAGTCAGCATATAAGTTAATTTGCTCCAGTGGGGCCATATTTTGGTTCTGAAACTAATTAACTGAGTAACCCTGAGCAAATTATTTCACCTCCATGTACCTATATCTTCATCTGTGAAAGGAAGAGATCAGATGCCATTCTTTGAATTGAGGTTCAAGTAGGAGAATTGGTAAACGTGCACACACACTCATACACACAAATATTTTCACATTCTTAGTGAAATCATTACAATGGATGACATAGCTCTCCCAACACATTAAACCATATCAATAAGAACATTGAGCAATGCAGAGCCCTTAGCGTGATTTGAAGCAGGCTCTCCCTCATAATCAGGCAAACATGCACCCCATCTGTCCCAAGTATCAGGCAGGACTCATTTTCAAACGATAAAGATTTTCTCCAGGGGGCCAGCCCTGTGGCTTAGCGGTTAAGTGCGCGTGCTCCGCTACTGGTGGCCCGGGTTCGGATCCTGGGCGCGCACCAACTCACTGCTTGTCCGGCCATGCTGAGGCCGCATCCCACATACAGCAACTAAAAGGATGTGCAGCTATGACGTACAACTATCTACTGGGGCTTTGGGGAAAAAAAGGAGGAGGATTAGCAGTAGATGTTAGCTCAGAGCCAGTCTTCCTCAGCAAAAAGAGGAGGATTGGCATGGATGTTAGCTCAGGGCTGATCTTCCTCACAAAAAAAAAAAAAAAGTTTTGTCTCTAAAAAGCAAAGTATCATAATTTTTATAAACTCATCAACTATTTGATAGCTATACTGGTACAATCATGCCTCTTGTGTTCTTGCTTCTCTCCTCCAGACATATTTACTCCACCTCTCCCAGTAACCAAAAAACCTCAGGTCATACCTGAAAATTGGCTACAATGCCCATTCCGATACATCCCACCAATCCAAGAACCAATGACACCAAGTTAAAAACAGGCGTGCTGAAACGGCTGGTTTGATTTTGCTTCTCTACTATTTTATATCTTGTGTACATCGTGGCTGCACCTGAAAAAGAAGGGTACTTTGATGAATTTTTATTATTTGATTTCTTAGAATGAAAAACATGGAGACAGTTTCATATTGCTTTTTTAAAATTTGTACTTTCAGTTTCCTGATTGCAATAGTCTCCCCAATCACCCACCCCAGTCCTTCCTCGTTGCATCTTACCCTCTCCCCAGTGTGATGGGGACACACACATACACACACACACCACCTTGGCTGTTATCCTTTTCACATAAATGCTATTGTACATATGTTGTTCTGTGACTTGCTTTTTTTCATTTAAAAATGTACCTTGGAGATCTTGCCATGTCAGTACGAATAGGTCTACTTCTTGTTTTTAGGGGTCTCATCATGGTATCTGGTGAGATGCCATATTTATTTCATCATTCTCTAATGATAGATTTCCACATTGTTTCTATGTTTTTCCTATTACAAACAATGCTCAATGAATATCCTTGTATATAAATCTTTGGCACACTGTCATGTGTTTCTGAAAGACCAATTCCCAGAAGTAGTATTACTGGGTCAAAAAACCATGCACAATTAAAATGCTGAGAAATATCTCCGAATTGCTCCAAGACTGTAGCAATTTATGCTCCCACCAGAAGAATTTGACAGCAATTCTGCATGCCCTTGCCTTTTTAATTATTGCCAATTTAATGAATGAAAAATGGCAACCTTTTGGCTTCATTTGGATTTATCTGATCATTACTGAGATTGAGCAGCTTTCAGTATGTCCACTGGTCATTTGCATTTCTTCTTCTGAGAATTGCATGTTTATAATTTTTTTCTTATTTTTCTCTTGAGTTTGTCCATTTTTAGTTTGTAATTGCTTTTTACACATTATGTACATTAATTTATTGTCTGCTATAAATATTACAAATTTTCCTCTAGTCTGTTGTCTTTAACTTTGTTTCTCGTATCTTTGATCACCTAGAAGTTGTAATTTTTTTATCTACTCAAATCTGTCAATTCTTTCTTATTTAGCTTCTGGGTTTTGTGTAAGCATAAATAAGCTTTTCCATCCTAAGATTTTTTAAATGTTTTCCTATAATTTAATCCTCTAGTAGCTTTGCTTTTTATGTTAGTTCTTTAATTGCCATTGGTTTTGAGTGGTGTGAGGAGGGTACTAAAGGTATGTTTTTCCAAAGAGCTAATCAATTAATCAACACCATTTAGTGTTTTGGAGAGTAATTTGACAATAAAATGTAATCTCCATGAGAGCAGGGTCCTTGTCTGTCTGTCTGTCTGCTGTTGTGACCCCAGCATTAAGCATAAGCACAGAGCCCATCACAAAGTAGGCACTTAGTAAATGAAGGTTGAATAAATGGATAGCTATCAAAATTTTAGATATGTATTCCCTTTAAGTCAGCAAATTTACCATACAGAAAAACACACATAAAAATGCAAAGATATGTTCAAAAGAATGTTACTTTAGGGGCCGGCCCAGTGGCGTAGCGGTTAAGTACGTGTGCTCCGCTTTGGCGGCCCGGGATTCGCAGGTTCAGATCCCGGGCGCTCACTGATGCACTGCTTGTCAAGCCATGCTGTGGCAGTGTCCCATATAAAATAAAGGAAGACGGGCACGGATGTTAGTCCAGGGCCAATCTTCCTCAGCAAAAAGAGGAGGATTGGCATTGGATGTTAGCTCAGGGCTGATCTTCCTCACACACACAAAAAATGTTACTTTAGTGTGGTAAATTGCAAAATCAGAAATAGCCTGAATGTTTAACAACAGGAACTGATTAAATAAATTATAATACATCCATGAAATGAATATCATGCATAGGTTGAAAAGATAAAGTAGATTTCTGTGTATTGACATAGTGTGATGGCTGTAATATTTTGCTGAATTTTAAAGAGCAGGTTAAAAGCTAATGATTTATCATAGACTATTTTAAACGAAGATATTCATGTTAGATTCTGCCTTGCCTAGAAGCGAAAAACCACATTTATCGCTTGTCAGTGATAAAATAATCTGTCTTCTAAATCTGGACTCTGGGCAAGGATGGTGTAAGAGGGCACTGGGATTGGTTCACTCCTGTTTCTACTTCCCCTTGCTCACCTCCAAAACCTTGGGAAGAGAAGCCAAAAATGGGTGAAGGGGTGAAACTTGCTCTTTACCAAGTAGGATGAACAAATTCCAAAGATGCCAGGTCACTAAGTAGGGTTTCCAGCCTCTCTCCCTTCCCACCCTGCACCAGTAGAGCAGGACAGAAAGTGCTAGTTACATGAGAGGCCCCTGGCAAACATCCAGTTGTTCCATAGGGTAGGGGTTTATGGAAGCGCTAAGAGAAAGAGCCCTGCACTTTATATCTACACACCTGGATCAGCCCAAAGTAGACTTTTTCAGTCATTACATTAACTGGCGCATGAGAGGGTTGTATTCTATTATCTCAGGTGCATTTGAGGAACCAAAAAGAGACATCATACCGGAGTTGGAGACAAACTTCCCTGCTTCTCCTCTCCCCTTTCTCCAACAGGTGAGACAACCCCTTTGTCCGTGGTTCGCAAGCTCTAGTGAGTATCCAAGTCCCCGAGAGAGCTTGTTCACAATGCATATCCATGGGACCCACTCCCAGAGGTTCTGATGGGGTAGATTTGCAGTGTGGCCCCAGAACATGCATTTTAACCAGCACCCCAGATGATTGTCACGTAAGTTGTCTTCAGAACACACTCTGAGAAACATTAGCTTATGCATTAGGTGCTTTGGGTTACACAAATGCATTGGATATAAGTCACAATTTTAAAAATCGAATTACATTTAAAATCTATTTCAAAATCTTGTAGCATATTAACCGATGAAGTGAAGAATAGTTCTATAATGAGGTCACAAATAACTTTGGATTTCTAGTCATTTTAGTTTCTCAAAGTAGTGCAAAATTCTAGTTGCAAAGGCTGTACTTTTAGAAAATTATACACACCAAGAGTGAACCCTAATGTCAACTATACCTTTGGGTGATAATGATGTGTCAAGGTAGGTTCATCAGCTGTAACAAACATACCGTTCTTGGTGGGGGATGTTGATAATGGAGGAGGTTGGGGGCGGCAGGGTGTATACGGGAAATTTCTACCTTTTTGCTCAATTTTTCTGTGAACCTAAAATTGTCCTAAAAAATAAAGTCTGTTAAAAAATAACAATAAAAAATTATACACAAATGGTAAATAACACATTTAACTTCACTTGAGATTGCGAATTTTTCATTTATTTATAATAATTATTGTGTACTTACCAAGAAACGCAGAGAAGTTTATCATAAATCCAAAAATACCACTCTCTGGAGGTGTTGTTCCTGTATCACTGAGAAAGAGAAGAAATTATTAAATTATTAAAAAGGAATTCAGGGGCCAGCCCGGTGGCACAGCAGTTAAGTGCACGCGCTCTGCTTTGGCGGCCCGGGGGTTCACAGGTTCGGATCCTGAGTGCGCACCGACTCACCACTTGTCAAGCCATGCTGTGACATGGAGTCCCATATAAAGTAGAGGAAGATGGGCACAGATGTTAGCCCAGGGCCTATCTTCCTCAGCAAAAAGACGAAGATTGGCATCGGATGTTAGCTTAGGGCTGATCTTCCTTACGCAAAAGAAAAATTTAAAAAAATAATTAAAAAAATAAATAAATAAATAAAATAATAAAGGAATTCAGTTCCGACCTCCGGGCAGGCATGTAATTGGCAAGTTTTATATCGTGTTTCTTCTGGGTGTTCACCACTTTAAATTTCAAAGATTTGGCCTAATTTTGTTCTAAAGTGTTTTTATTTTGGCTCTGAAAAATCTAACATTCATTTTTCTATCATGAGAGATTACGTTTATTTATTTCCACTGTAAAAAGCTAGGAAATGTTTAAAGTGAATGGTGGTGGTGTTTCTCAAATGATCAAGCCCAATAAACTGGATATGTGTTCATTCTTGGTAAAGAATTGAGTGTGAGTACTTTGGAAAAAAATAAACTGGTCTAAAATCACATTTGAAAAATCTACTATTGAGATATTAAATATACATAAACACATCATTTAATTTTTTTTAACAATTTGATTTATGCTGAAAATATGATGATGGGAAGCTGAACAATACTATTGATGCCTATGAGTACTTTATGGAAACAATAGGGTACTGAGGGTATATTAATGGTGATAAATTATACTAACAAAAAAATAGTTTCTATAAAACATTTTTCAGTTGCAGTCTATCAATTAGTTAAATGAGCTGGAAAGTAGTGTTTGACACTGTCTGTTCATACTTTAATGCCAAGGTTTAAATTTTTACATTTTCAAGCTGCTCACATAAAGCAACAGTTTAAAATTGGTGGCAAAAGAGCTCCAAACATGAAACAACTCATACTTGTCTTGAGTGTTTCCACAATTAAAAACAGCTCTGAAATGTAAGTACTATTGAAAAACTGATCATGCTGAAAAGACGCACTTCAAGTGTTTGAAGAATTCCACAAGAAGCCTGTGTGTGCAGAAAGCAGGAGGCTTTAAGTTTTGTGAACACTTAATATCTGAAGAGCAGAAGGCTAATATTCCCCTTGCAACAAAGGCTTCTATTCTCAATTATTTCAATCTCAGTTCACTCCCACCTGTAAGAATCTGAAGGGTTTGGAATTTAATATTACCGTTGCTCCTACAAATAACCGTTTTTCTCACTAAAGGAAGATTGAGGTGGAGAAGGATGCCCAATGTGTGGGATGCCCTTCTGAGCACAACGTGGTGCTGAGTGGGCGAGAGGAAGGGATGGAAACCAGTGATGGGAAGAAGGTAGAGACATCTCCTAGACAAGGACAGCACTTTTGCCAGAAGATTAATTCTCACAGGGAAATCAAGCCTTCTATTCTTGGCCTTGGGGGATAAAAAAGCAGTCACCCAGTGATTCATGCAGGAGTACTAATAACCACATATCTGAGAGCGATCTGCCTGTGCTGGGAAGATGGTTTGCTTGTTTGTGGAGAAAGGGAAGGAAATGGAGGGGTGAGGAGGATATTTAGAAGGACAGGTAGTTGGTGGGACAAAGGTGCTCGAACAGGAGATGAGAAGACAACCAGATTTAGGAACTATCTGTCCACTGCAAACCAAGACATATGTCAAGGGCCCAGATATACAGTCCACATGACATCAAACGTGCGCTCTGAAAGCTCAGAATCTCGGGGTTGTATTTTATTCTTGTTTATCTGTACATTTAAAACTATACAGGCAGAATCAAAAATGCTTTGCAAATAGCTATTCCAAGTGCACTTGTTGAATGAATGACTATCACTACTGGAAAAAAAGAATTGACCTAATAGATACCACTTATTGAGCATTTACTCTGTACCAGACACTGTTAGGTGCTCACTATACATCATCTCATTTCATCCTCACAACCCTGAGGTGGGTCCTATATCAACCTCATTTTACTAAGGAGGAAACTGGGTATTAGAGAGGTTATATAAGTTGTTCATGGTCATAGAGCTTTTAAATAAAGGAATCTATATTCTAATCCAGATGTCTGACTCCTTGGCTTGCCTGCCTCCACTGTGCTCTAACAGCAAGCAAGGAACAAGACAATTAGAACGATTGGGGGTGGGAGTGGAGAACAAACACTGATGTGCTGGCAAATGTTTAACAATTAGCTCTGGAGGGAGCCTGATTTGTACCATAGGTCAATTTCCATGGTGTAAATACTCCCAATATGTCAAAATTCAAGCTACCAAAGTGTAGGTCGCTGAACATGGTGTTAAGAAGAAATGCATACAGTGGGCTCTCAGGAGCACATACCAGCTGGGTCCAGCACGCCATGGGAATGAACCGTGATGGTAATGGGAAGGGATCATCATGCTCTTGTTGTATACCGGGAAGGCGTAAACTAGGCAAGAACTCATAGATTTCAAATGCCATAAATGAATTGTAAACCATCTTTGACAAATATTCACTTCCATGGTAAATCTGACTTTCTTTCAGGATTACTGAGTCTACAACCCCCATCATCAATGCATGAGTACCAATGGCCTATATTCCTACACTTGGCACTACAACATAGGCAGTGTCAATACTACAAAAGTTGGGGAAAATATTAATGCATAACCAATTGTTTGATTAAATGCAAGCATCTTTTAAAATTTTTTTAATTTGGCTCCACAAATAACAATAAAATTTGTCTACCCATCAACAAAATATTTCTGAGACACCTGCTTACTGTGTTGGACACAATCTGGGTCACAAATTCTCCACTCTGTCAGGTTAGAATGGTCAGTTTGTGATTTATTTCCATTAAGTGACAAAGTGGTACCTAATTATATTTGGTGAAATTTTGCTCGAGAATATTTCAAGAAAACTTTCCAAGCAGCAAATGAAAATGTGGACACTTCTAAGAACTTTTAAGAATCATAATGCATGTTATCCCTGAATCCGGCAGAAGCAGTCTTCCCACCCAACTCCCACCACATGATTCTGAATCATGTGGCTTAAGCAGAATGGTTCCAGCCCTGCCCAGTCCCATCCACCTCCTCATTTGCCTCCTTGTAAATGAGGCATTTCCTGTAAACTGCAACGGGGATAGGAACTAATTGTTAATTTGCATGTGGCTTAGATGCTGTTGAGGCTGTTCTGTGTACACAGTCATTTCTAGGGTAGGTTGTGCCTAGGAAATCAGTTTACGTCTACAGTTCTTGTATTTACATTTCTACAAGTTACGTTTACCATGGAAAATTCCAAGTTGTTTATCTAACACCCTTCTCCAAACTAATTTATGTTAAGCCAGTGCATAATCATTTTATGCTCAAAAGAATGAAAACAATACAAAGGAAATATATATGATAATATAAGCTTGCTCAAATGCTATTCTTTAAATCATTGGATACATGTGATTCCATTACTCCGAAGCCTGGAGTCATTGGGGGGACCAAGATGCTAACAAGATGCAAAACTATCTGTGTGTCCAGATCAAGGTTTATTAGATTGCCTTAAAATCCTAAACCCAAGGCTTGGAAGATTAATCAGGACATAGAACCTAAAAACACTTAGTGCACCAGTAGAAGGAGACCATTATTTCCTTTATCTTCACAATATTTAGAAGGAATAAGGATAATAATAAAAAGTCCTTATGTTTTGTTAGAACTTTTAATTGTTAGGGCTAACTTGTTGGTAGCTTCACTTGATGATGATTATTCTAGAGGGTGAGGTACCGTATAGCTATATCAACCATTTTTCAACTTAAAAAGAATTTCCTACTCATCAATGCAAACAAATTGCTCGCTTCTCACACTACCCACATGTGATTTGCCCTCTCTCTATCAATCTGAGTTCCTTCTTTGTTCACTCATACAACAATATTTTTTAAAAATTGTTAAGCACCTCCTAAGAGTTGGGAACTGCGCCAGGTGATAGGGATACAAAGAAGAAAAGATAATTCACTGCCTTCAAAGCTTAATACCTAACAAAAAGTTCAAGGATTCATTGATTCAACACAGAGTTACTAATTGCCTTCTATGTAACAGGCAATTCTGGAGGCATAGTGAATGCAGTGGTAAATAAAAGCAAAAAAGCCCCTCCTCCGTGGAACGTATATTTTTGTGGGTGGCAGTACAAATGAGTGATGAATGCTGTGAAGAAAAGGAAAGCTGGATAAGAGGACAGAGAGAGGTGAGCCACCTACTTGAGACAGGGTAATCTGGGAAGGGTACTTGAACAGAGATCTCAATGAAGTGGAATATTTGGGCCAGGAAAATTACAAGCAGAGGGAACAGCAAAGTCAAAGGCCTTAAAGTGGCAATATGTTAGAAGAACTGCAAGGAAACAGATGTGGCTGAAGGGGAGTGAGCAAGGATGTGTATGTGCATATTGGGGAGGGGTCACGGACAGCCCTAAGCATGACGGGAAGCTGTTGAGGGCTGAAAGCAGGGAAGTGATAAGAAGTTGATCCGTGGCACCGGCCCCATGGCTTAGCGGTTAAGTGCCCGCGCTCCGCTGCTGGCGGCCCAGGTTCGATCCCGGGCGCGCACCGACGCACCGTTTCTCCGGCCATGCTGAGGCCGCTTCCCACATACAGCAACTAGAAGGATGTGCAACTATGACATACAACTAGCTACTGGGGCTTTGGGGGGAAAATAAATAAATAAATAAAATCTTAAAAAGAAAGATGGCTTTCTTTAAAAAAAAAAAAAAGAAGTTGATTGGTGTTTTCAAAGAATGTTGGGGAACAACTGTAGGGGAGCAAGCGTGGGCCAGGGAGACCGTGAGGAAGCTATTTTAGCAGTTTGTCAAGAGATGACAGTGACTCAGACCAGGGTGGTAGTGAAGAGGGAGGTGAAAAGAGGTTAGATTCTGGAAATTTTGAGGCGAATCTCTAGAAACCATCCCTGCTTGGATGACAGCTGCTAATATTACAAAAGAAAAAAAAAATGAACATTTCCTCAGCACTTACACTTGACCAGGCACATCTTACTTGGTCTTCACAACATCATAAGGAAAATACTTATTATCACCATCTTAAAGATGAGGAAACTGAGTCTTAGAAAAGTAACTTGCCCAAGGTCACATAGATGGTAAATGGGCAAGCCAAGCCATGCATCCAGAGCTGTCTAATTTCAATGGATGCAACTTAGGAATTCTTCTTTGCTGTGCTGTATTACTTTTCTTTTTATGATTACATATCATTTCCATGTGAGTTTACAGTATTGTATATCTACAATTGTATATCTATAACCAGGTTCACATCAGCTGTTCCTTCTGGAGCCATTAGTTGTCCTTGGCATACAATAACTCTACAATGCATGTTCTTGATGGACTGAAACACAATTACTGTCAGGTAAAGAGGACTGTTGAGTGGAGCACTCTTCTTTTTTAAGTTGTGTTTAAAAGTTATCAGACCTGCATCAGTCAACTCTTTTGAGCAATACTCTACTGCCTTTTTAAAAGCAGGAATAAGAAAAGAAGAAGAAAAACATTCACAATTTTATTTAATTCAGTGAAAAAAAAGAATTTGATATTATCAAATGACAATTTATTTGATATTTGAAATTTAAATTAAACAGAAGAGAAATTACATATTTACAATTGACTTAGAAGCCAAGCAACACTGCATCCATTCCCTCAATTAAGTTTTGAGCTGCAAAGGTTTGAGATCTTCAATTTTATTATGCTTTTCTTAGAATTAACTAATTTGGGTACTGCTTTCTTGAAGAAAATATTAAACTACAAATTATCATTTCAAAGATGATACTTTTCTAGCTAAAAGTTTTAAATGGCACACCTGCCTTTTTGTCCTTACGACACTGTGGCTTAGAGATACTACGAGGCAATAATCACTGAGCTGTAGACTGAGGTGTCATTAATGTCATGCCAGAATATGTGACTCTACACACACAGATGTCATTATCTGATTATCAGACATCATTATCTGATTATTTATTATCCCGGCCTCCACTGTTATGGTTGGAAGCAAAAGTCACCATTGTCTGAAATTCAATGTAGTTAGTAATCAAGAAAGTTGGTTTAAGCAGGAAGTCACTAAAAACTATATGGATAGGTACACACCACAAACGTACAAATGTACGCACATTCATTTGCCTACCTGTTAATGTAGGCCAAGGCAGCTACACGAGTATCAGTCCACTGTATATCTTCCTGGCATATAAACCACATCTACTCTGAATCATCTCATTTCCGGTTTTGGTTTCTTTAAAATGGAGGGAAAATCTTATAGACACTTTTGAAGCAATTTGAGTGCAGAATCCTAGTTTTTTTTAATCAGTTTTGTAAATCTTTACATTTATCATAACCACTACTAAATAGACAGTAATCTTTTGACAACTGTCTCTTTTGAATCTTTCCAAAGCAGCCAACTGAATTTTCTTAAAAGTTACAATTCTCTTTTTGCACTCATAGATCAATAGTTTATATGTATATTGAGTCAAATCACACAGTTCTAATAAAAAAAATACAACTGGCATAAACACACTTGGGGAAAAAAACAGCTGGCGTTTGCTACACAGCATACAAAGAAACAAGTGAGGGAAGACGGCAAGCAGCCCAGAGAGTGGCCCCCGTTGGAAGAGGTTTTCAGGGACCACTGGCTTCAGTCAGTGAACAGTGGGCCCTCTGTATCTGTGGTTCTGCATCCGTGGAGTCAACCAACCACGGTTGAAAGGCCTGATGGTTGTCTGTGTACTGAACATGTACACAATTTTTTTTCTTGTCATTATTCCCTAAACAATACAGTATAACAACTATTTACATAGCATTTACATTGTATTAGGTATTATAAGTAACCTAGAGATGGTTTAAAGTACATGAGATGTGTGTAGGGGACATGAGATGTCCCATTTTATATAAAGGACTTGAATATTCACAGATTTTGGTATCCACGGGGTCCTGGAACCAATCTCTTGAGGATAGCAAGGGACAACTGTATTTTTCAGAGAATGAGCGTGAGAGCACTGAGAATGAGGTTATCAGTTAACCCAGAAAGTTGGTTAAGTTGAGGCTGGTTAAGAAAACTTCTGCTACATTCACAAATAAACCGATCACTTACAAAATTAGCCCTTGACCAAAATGTCCTTTCCTACTTAACACTGGCATCTATCCAGATGAATGTGGACTGGTCCCTTGACAATACTAACAGAAAATGCTTACAGAGAACTTATTCTGTTCTTAGACCAATGTGTTAATGAGTCCTAAGGGAGTTCATATGTTAATTCATGAGGGAGACGCAATTATTAGCCCATAGAGAAGCAAAGAGAAGTCAAGCAGTTTGTCCAAAGTCCTATAGGTGGGGCAAAAGGTGGAGTTGAATTCTATCCAAAGTTCTCCTGCTACAAAGCTGTTCCCTTATCCACCACACTACGTTCCCTCTCAGTATAATTATCAAATGTTGTAAACATTCAACAATACAAGTCAAATTGACTACAGAGTGAGGTTGCAAGTATAGGGGAGGAAGAGATTTCCTCTACTCACTCTAGGTCCTTCTGGCTGGGCTATGAATTAAATTGACATGAGACAGGATAACAGGAGAAAATTAAACAAGGCTTTATAACATGTCTACATGGGAGAGACCCAGGAAAACTGAGCAACTCGCCAGAATGGCTGAAGCTGCCAGTTTATGCATCATCTTCAGCTAAAGACAAAGGAAGGTGTTGGAGGTAGTGGTTTGGGACTTCAAATGGGAGGAAGGCACTTCACCTGGAAGTGGAAAGGCACATGTTTGGTAGATAAGAATGGGCTTGGCAAGGACCCTCCCAGTCTACAGATACCCAGAGTTATCTATGGTGATGGCCTGTCCTGGGATAGGCCTTTTATCTTAAATTTCTTTCAGGCAGTTAGCGGGGGAGGTCAAAGTTTCTTTCAGAGTCTTTTGTTCTTGAAAATAATCAAGGCAAAGAGACATATTTTGAGGTGGTCAATTCTGATCCTCCACACACATCTTGTAAAACATGGAGAATTTCATGAAGCCAATAGAAATGGTGTTGGAGAACAGCTGGAAACACAACCAGAGTTAATGAACAGTGAACACTGGCAGAATCTGTTAACCATTGAAGAGAAGCTGACAAGATTAATAGAACAGGCATAATAAACAAAACAGGCCCATCTGAGGGAAATTATCTCCGTCAGCATTCAACCAATATTTACTAAGCACCTACTATGTGTCTGGCACTGTCATAAATGCTGGAGATGCAGCAGTGAACAAACCCTAAATCTCTACCCTAATGGAACTTATATTTTGTGTGAGAGACAGACAATCAACAAGATCAATATCCTTACACACAGATTAAGAACACTCATTGGGAAAATTGAAGTCATAAAACATTTCTGAAAAAATGAGCCTCTTCATGTCCTCCTTCAGTAGACAAATGTGAAATCAAGGACTTTACGTCATGCAATCATAAAACTGTATTGGAAAAAGTATGTAACCCTCCCTTAAAAAATCAGCACCTGGGGGTCAGCCTGGTGGCGCAAGTGGTTGGGTGCGTGTGCTCCACTGCGGCGGCCCAGGGTTCACCGGGTTGAATGCCGGGTGCACACCAATGCACCGCCTGTCAAGCCATGCTGTGGCAGCGTCCCATATAAAGTGGAGGAAGACGGGCATGGATGTTAGTCCAGGGCCAGTCTTCCTCAGCAAAAAGAGGAGGATTGGCAGATGTTAGCTCAGGGCCGATCTTCCTCACCAAAAAAAAAAAAAAAAAAAAGTCAGCACCTGAATGATTTTAAGCTTTTTGTTCATTATAAAGATTTTGTCTTTTCATTTTGTTTTGTTCATTTTAAGGAGTGTTCATTATAAGAATTAGCACATAATTGTAATTATAACCTAAATGTTGTGATGTTAACTAAATGAAAGATAAAATAATTTCCCTAATTTTTAGATCCATTTTTGGAGTTAGAGACCCAACCTCTTTTATTTTGTTTACTACAGCATTTTGGTCCCCCTTTAAAGGTGGCTTAATTCTAGGTGACCCAGTTTTCTGCCACCAAACACTGAGCAGGGTTTGTGGTCATGAGGAGAAACAATAAAAGCGGCCAAAGACTACAATCTATCCAGCAAACAGTACTTGCACAAAAAGTGAGACTAGGCTAATAATAAAAAGCAACCAGGATGCATAATTGGCAAAGCTTTAAAAGTAAAGAGACACAGAATATTCTGGAAGCATGAGACACAAGTCAAAGAAGAAGACATAAAAGAGAATGGCTGATCAGCTGGGAGGAGTTGATACGTAAAGTTGATTCAAGATATCCTGAGGGATTTGGTCACAGAGGAAATATAAAAAACTATAACAAATTAAGCACGATTGTGCTCAAGAATGTGGGTGTGGCTTTGTAAAAATAGAAACTAATCCTTTGAGGTTAAATTTTATTTGTCCTTAGTTTTGACATTCTTCCATTAATGGTTTCATAATACAGAAACATCACACTATGATATTCCAACTCGTTAAATTTAGTGGCTGTTTGAATCCTATGTTTCTAATTTAATTTTCTGATAGGAAACCCATCCATTTGGCTGAAAAATAAGTGTACACGAAAAGTATATCCAGTTTTCAAGATGTTGCCTTTGGGAGAAACTGAGTAAGAGATACATGGGATTTTTATTATTTTTTTTTAACTGTGTGTAGATCTACAATTATCTCAAAATAAAAAGATTAATTTTAAAAAAGTATGGCAGGGAAAGTCTTATGCCCACCCTTATTTCCCATCTGCTATGGTCTGGCTAACCATGACCTCCTCCTTCCCTCATACAGAGATAAACCACTTCTATTGGTTTCTTTATGCAAGCAAATACAAAGGTATACTATTTCCCCCTCCATCCTCTCATCCCTGCTAATGGTAGCATATTTTGTTCTACATTTTGCTTTTCTCCATGTAACAACATATCAAAGATTTTTCCATATCAATGTATTAAAAGAGAATATTCTATGTATAGAGAGCTTTCTTTTGAGGTATTCTTTGGATAAACCATATTTATTTAGCCAGTCCTCTCCTGATGGACATTTGTATTGTTTCCAACCTTTGGTTATTAAAAAAAAGGCTATGAGTAACCTTGTAGATATATATTTTTGTCATTTTAATAGACAATGCCAAAGTCGCTCCATAGAGATTAATTTACTTTCCCACCAGTAACATACAAAAGCCTGTTTCCTCCAAGTCTCAGTAACAGAGTGTATTATCAAACATTTGGGCTTCTGCCAACCCAGTAGATGAAAAATAGCATCAGTGAGTTTGAATTTGAATTTTTATTCCATTCATGAGGTTGAGCATCTTTCCATATGTCTAAGAGCTATTTGCCCATTCATCCAATATACTGATGAATAACAATGTTACAAGAAAATATCTGATAAGGAAGCTGAGTTTGAACGTCATACTGGAGAGAGAGCCTCCTCGGGTTCTGGCTCTTATTTAACACGTAATCGTGAGGTCCGGCCTGGCCCTGGACCGGTGGCACAAGCGGTTAAGTGGGCTTACTCCGGTGCAGCAGCCTGGGGTTCACCTGTTCGAATCCCGGGCATGCACCAACGCACCACTTATCAAGCCATGTTGTGGCGGCATCCCATATACAGTGGAGGAAGATGGGCATGGTTTTTTGCCCAGGGCCAATCTTCCTCAGCAAAAAAAGAGGAGCATTGGCAGATGTTATCTCAGGGCCGATCTTCCTCAATCGCTCTTAAAGTGTTGTTAAAAAAATCAGAACATCAGATTGGTGGAATAATGTCATCACGTAAAAGGGGGCTCACCCTAAATACGTCCAAATCACTGACCAACCACCAATGACTTTATCAAGCCTTCCCCAAAGGTGATATGCCCTTCCCAAGGGGAAGGATAACAATACCTATTGTGAGTGCCCAAGAAATACTCATTCAACAAGTATTGAGAGCATTCGTGGGTCTTACATTCCAGTGAGGGAAGGCACAAATAAGTAAATCATACGGTTTGTTAGAAGATGATAGGCACTATGGTGAATAAGAAGACTGGATAAGGTGGATCAGGAGCATTAGGGTGACATTTTAAGCAGGGTGATGAGAACAGGCCTCATTGGAGATATCATCTGAACAAAGGAGGAGGTAAGGGAGAAAGCCTGGAGAAAGAGCATGCTGGCAGAGGAATAGCTGGTGCAAAGGCCATGAGGAGGAGGTCTGTCTGACGTGTTCAAGACACAAGAAGAAGGTCAGTGTGGTTGGAGGGATGTGGGGGGAGTGTAGGGAGGCACTGAGAGCAGAGACGAGTTACAGGAGATAAGGTCAAACATTTCTGAGCCAAATGGATAAATCTGGCATTATTCTCATCACTTCCTGATGCCTTGTTCTTGTCCACATCTTGCCCCTACCCCAATGACTTAGTTTTCTAGGAGAGGCAGAGGCAATCCAGTGCTCCAGCTGCTACCTAAGCAGAGAGAGCAGACAATCAACAAGCCCTAGACACATGTGGGCAAGCAATATATGTGCTTGTTGTTTGTAAGCTGACAGTTCCTGGCAACAAAAGGATAATCTCATGCCTTTTCCTCCTGTAATTCTGCTCTTCCTGAAGGCTTCTTTTCCTTGCTAAATTTAAAACTTTTTCCTTGGAATATCTGTGATTTGAGCATCTCACAAGTGGTTCATCTTGTCGACTCATTTCCGCATTTCTGAATGTCTTCCATTTCAAGTTCACCTTGGGGTGATATTAATCACAACTACCTCAGACACCTCTACAAAGACTCAAAACCTGCCCCCGACCACCTGGCCAATGCGTATCAAATATTATCTGCCCTTGACCTTCAGATCCAGGACAAACATGGCTACTATTTTCTCAATAAAAAGCATTACAGGGAGGGAAGCTTTTCCTTTTTACACAAGTCTAAGAAGATCTATCCCACTTCAGAATTGAGAGAAGCAAGACAATGGCACTTTGGACTGAGATGAGTCATGAGAAACCAAGCCCAGGTGTTTGCAGGAGCACAAGGCCTGATGGGAAAATCTCCTCCATACACAGAACTCCTCTTCTTGCGTCGGCAAAACCACCACCATTACTATAGACTTGCTTCTGTGCACTATTCTCCATATTGCTCTCTTCCTTGCATCTTTAAACTCTAGTCCCCTCTTGCCTCACATTCGTTTCCCCTTCCTTATCTACAAAAAACATTAGAGAACGTTGCTCACTAAACAGAATGGCTGCATCAGGGAGAGGCCCTACAGCCTCTACAATCCCTACAATCACAAAGTGGTAACAAACCTTGGGTGTCACCAACTTTATCCTCTCACCGACCAATACAGATCCAGAGGGGTCACACCACTTGGATAAGGATAGATCGTTCTAATGTTTAAAGAATGCCCATTGCCATGGCAAGGCACAGAGCTGGGAGCCATATGAGGAGAATCAGGACATGTGTCCTGGGCACTGATGAAGAGATGCTCAGGACAGGAGGCCAAAATTCATGAAAAATGAAATGGTATAATGACAACACAAGAGCGGTCACAAGTTGTTGACAATTTGAGGGTGTGACTTTGGGGGAACAGGACCCAGAGGGATCTTGGGCATCTCCATCCAGAAGAGCTTAAGCCAGACTCCCATAGACCTGGAGGTAGTATTTTTGGTATGGGACAGATCTGGATGTGACTTCTGCTCCCAGCTGTGACATCAGTGTCACATTGATGACATTTCTTTTTTTAAGACATTTATTTATTTATTTTTGTGAGGAAGATCAGCCCTGAGCTAACATCCATGCCAATCCTCCTCTTCTTGCTGAGGAAGACTGGCCCTGGGCTAACATCTGTGCTTATCTTCCTCCACTTTATTTGGGACGCCACGCGGCCTGACAAGCGGTGCCGCGGTACTTCGGGGCGCCCCCCGGGATCGAACCCAGGGCGCCAGCTGCGGAGCGCACGCACTTAACCGCTACGCCACAGGGCCTGGCCCCACGTGGGTGACATTTCAACATCTGCTTAAACTTTGTTTCCTTACATGAAAAATGAGCCATACGTCCACTTCACGAAGATGTTGGGAAGCGGACGTGAAACGTGAGCTGTTTTAGCACACACCTGGATCTGCCTCTCACACTCAGTAAGTGGCATCCATCAGGACCCATCCTTGTTTCAAAATCGCACAAGAAGCGTCTTCCAGAGATTCTGTCCCATACCCAGTCTGAAAGTTCTACACTCTATCCTGATCCCTTTCTGATGCCGCTCTGTTCGGTGTTCAGTGTTTAGGGTCAAGTAGGAAGTGCTCAGCTGCGTATCCCCTGCCTCCCTATACATCCCGGGACTGCCGGGAGCACCCTCTCCTCGCTGTCAGATCTCGGTCTTTTCCACAAGACGCCCCAGCTGGGTCTGGACCCCTTCGCTCTGCATCCGCAGCGCTGCCCTGCGTTGCCTCTGCCTGGTCCCGGGTCCTGCCGCCCACCCTGCCCCTCACCTGATGTAGGGGAGGAAAGGGTTGACGTGCCCGGAGAGCACCGCGACCACGTAGGAGATGATGAAGGCGGCGGACGACCAGGTCACTAGGAGGAAGGGGACGAAGGCCATTCCCCGCAGGAAGCACAGCATCGTGCCGCCGCCGGGAGGGCGCTGCGCTCAGCGGGGCCGGGGCGCGGGGCTGCTCCGGGCTGCCGGGGGCGGGGGCCGCGCACGTGCTGGCCCGCCAGGCGGTGGCCACGGCGCACCGCCACGGGCGGCCGGACCAGAGGCTCCGCGACGGCGGGGCAGGCCCGGCCCGGGCGGGAGGGAGCGGATTGCGGAGCGAGGCAGCGGGCGACGAGGCGGCGGGCGGGGTGGGTGGGTGGGGCGCGGGCGTCCCGGGCTTGTTGCGAAGTGAGTGAAGTCACAAAGCGGTGGCCCGATCGGCTCGGAGGCGCGCGGCGATCTTCCCGCGGACGCGACGCCGGGGCCACTGGGCTGCAGCCGCCGGGCTCCTTTCGCTTTTGGTTCGGACTTTGCAGGGTGGGAGGGTCGGCGCCGGCGGGCTGCGCTGGGGGCGCCGGCGGGGATGCCCGCCCTGGCCGTCCCAGCCCGCCCAGCCGCCTTGCTCTTGCACAACTCCGGAGAAATGGATCAACTCCTCTGGCCCCTCCTTCCCTCGGGGTTTCCGGGGTATCAGGCCTCGAACCCTGAGGACTTCCCCTCCAAGGTGCCGCCGCCGGCGCGTCGCGGGGGAGCGGGTGGCCACCGTGTGGTGACATCCACCCCATCCCGCCACGCTGCTGCCGCTGCTGCTCCTGCTGCAGGGGTGGGGACAGAGTGTTAGGTGACGTTCGCCAGGCCACGGGGCACCGATGCGGCACCCACCTGGATAGTGTCCACCTGAAAACCAAGAGTGTGTAGGGGCGAGTGGGCGACGGGGTGGGACTGAGCTGGAGCCGAGCCTGGACGGCTCCTTGAGCTGTCCACACTTCTGCTTTCTACTAGACTTGGAGAATTTGTTTTCTAGAAAATAGATTTCGCTTTCTCTTCTCACGGATCAGGGTTAGCCCAGGCTTGAAGCCATGACCTAAGATGAATAATGCTGACGATACATTTCTAACCCTGCAAAAGGGATTTGTGTTCAGGAGGCACTTGCAAGCATGGTGATTCTGAGGTATAGCTTAGGGATTCTGAGCCCAGGTCTGTGGCCGAAGTCATTTGGTCATTGGAGACCCAACCCAATGGGTTCATTTCAGCCATCTAAACATTTCTTGGGTGCCACAGCCTGCTAAGGGGCAGGATACAAAGATTAAATTGTTCCATAAGGGTCTAGGAAATTGACATAAAAATAAAATAAAATTGTATGGAATATTAAACAGGAAAAGATAAAAAAATAAAACAGAGATATGCACAGAGCTGAAAGGCACTGCGCAGGTGCCAGTGTGCAGGTGAAGAACCAGGGAAGTTCTCCTGACGATATTACAGTTTTGAAAGTACACGATGGCTCATCAGGCAAGGACAAGGAAACGGCAGGAGAAAAGGTATAAACAAGTGAAATTGCTTGTTTTTCTGGAAAAATAAGTGAACTTTGTTTTCTGGAAAAGAACTTGATTTCTGGAAAAACAAGTGAAATTTCTTGTTTTTCTGAAACTAGAAAAGCATTCAAATAAGTACAAGGCAGAGAATGAAGAGGTGGGCAAAGATCCCACGTATCCAGAGCCCTGTTAAGAACCCTGGTGTTTTGGTTTTGGTTTTGGTAGTGAGGAGAGTGTAGGAACATGGACAGACTTGTATTTCAGGAGATCATTGTGGCTATGGGGGGAATGACTACCCTATTGAATAATGCGGAAGCTTTAAAACTTTTAAAACACAAAAGCTGTCATCCATGGTGTTCCATTGTACATCTCTATCCAGGTTTCTGTGTTCTGAAATATACTCTCTTCTCTGATCTTCCCTCCCTTTCCCCATCCCCTCCCTTTTCTTTTTTCTTACTCTGCAACTGATTCATCTGATTTAAAAAACCCTCCCTGAGGCAGAGGAATTATGACGCTAAATGGAATTCATCCGATCATCTTATCTTTATGTTGCTTACGTATTAATTCTCTTAAGCAATCCAATTGGCTAATCACTTTTAACACAAACATAATTACAAGAATTGTCAGACTATAATGGCAATAGGTATTTTGTTGTTTAAGATATGTACACAGGGTCCGCCCAGTGGCGCAAGCCATTAAGTGCGCGCGATCTGCTTTGGTGGCCCAGGGTTCACTGGTTCCAATCACAGGCACACACTGATGCACCGCTTGTCAGGCCATGCTGTGGCGGTGTCCCATATAAGTGGAGGAAGATGGGCACGGATGTTAGCTCAGGGCCAATCTTCCTCAGCCAAAAAAGAGGAGGATTGGCATCAGATGTTAGCTCAGGGCTGATCTTTCTCACAAAAAAAAAAAAGAGAGAGAGAGAGAAATAAACTTCCATCTTACGTAAACACTATTATTTGGGGATTTTTCTCTTACATGTCGTCACAACTAATACTTCCCATATTCGTTGATTTATCACATCCCCTTCATAATGTCTCTAAATCCCAGGTACCCAGTTGTTCAATGGGTCATATTCCTAGAAAACTGAACATAAATTCATTTTTCTAAATAATACCAACTTTAAAATATATAATGAATCCTCTTGTAAATTACCCCATAATGTATCCCTTTCGTAAATCTGGATTTGTATATGCTAAATTGGCTTAAGAAGCTGGCTTATTTCTTCTACCAGGTCATGATAATTTTACAAACTCAAACTGAAGTCTTTTTTTTGCTGAGGAAAATCGACCCTGAGCTAACATCTGTTGCCAATCTTCCTCTCTTTTCGGAGATAGATTAGCCCTGAGCTAATATCTGTGACAATCTTCCTCTATTTTGTATATGGGATGCTACCAAAGCATGGCTTGATGAGTGGTAGATTTGTCCGCACCCAGGATCCAAACCGGCCACCTCCAGGCCACCGAATCAGAGCATGCGAACTTAACCACTACGCCACCGGGCCAGGCTCCTCAAACTGCAGTCTTTTTGTTCCCCTCTCAAAGTGTGTTTTTACATGCCTAGAGTTCCCACTTTAAGGCAACACATATCGTGGATTATTAGACACTGTATTTGAAAAATTACTTTTAGAAATAATCTTAGGTCTTGAATGATATTGTCTTTCTCCAGAGAGTATTTTGTTTATTTCTTGCCAGCCCTGGGGAATCTTGCTATTCAGTGTCACCTGGACCCCATTTTAGGGCTTGGGGTTTTCTGTACCATGCAGATACCTTGAAGCCAGACTTGCAGTATGTCTGAGGACTGGTTATTTCTTGTTCGCCCTTACTTCGGCCCCACAGCCCTGGCCTCCAAGGCTTCTTCCCCTAGCCCCTACCTATAAAGTATTTGAAAGCCCTGCTCAATGGCATCTCCTGACTAGAAGCATCCCATATAAAGTAAAGGAAGATGGGCACAGACACCTCCAGGCAAAAACAGCCCCAGGGCTGTGCTCACTCCTCTGCATTTCTCTTCTCTTTGGAGATCTTGGCCCAATAACTCCTCGTTCAGTTGTCTGAATTTCCTAGTCCAATATGATTAGAAGCAGAAGCCAGGGCATTGCATTGGGTCCATTTCTTTTATTAGGAATAGATTGTCGTTTTTCTTGCAAAAGCACTTTTTAAAAATTCACAGTTCAGGGGCTGGCCCGGTGGCCCAGCGGTTAAGTGCGCGCGCTCCACTTCCGCAGCCCTGCGGAGTTCGCAGGTTCGGGTCACGGCGCACACAGATGCACCACTTGTTAGGCCATGCTGTGGCAGCGTCCCATATAAAGTAAAGGAAGATGGGCACAGATGTTAGCCCAAGGCCAATCTTCCTCAGCAGAAAGAGGAGGATTGACAACGGATGTTAGCTCAGGGCTGATCTTCCTCACAAAATAAAAAAATAAAAATAAATAAATAAATAAAAATTCACAGTTCAGTAGCTTGGTCACTTGTCATTACTCAGCTCTTTCATACCAGATAAAAAAGTATAAAAATTAGCACTGGTAATTCCATTTCCATCACCAAGTCTTTATGTATTCTGTATACTTTTATTCACAGGCAGTAACAACCTCAATTATTTCTCTATTCTAAAAGTTGCAGTATTTCCCTCTCCTTGACTGTAGAATGAACTTAGTGACTTGCTTCTGAAGACTAGAGTAAGCAAAAGGAAACAAAATATTTTTCAGAGGAGAAATCTGGCAGACACCACTTTAACCAGATGATCGAAGTTAATATCACTGGTAACAAATTGATATTCTGTATATTGATATAACAAGATACCATAATCTGATGTGATGAGAAGGTACTTTACCTCTGTGGTATTTTCCCCAAGACTCATACCCCCAGTCTAATCATGAGAAAACAAGACAAAACACCATTCTATAATATACCTGATTAGTACTTCCAAAAGTGTTGAGGTCATGAAAAACAAGGAAAGACTGAGAAATTATTACAGACTAGAGAGGACAAAGGACACTTGATGTCTAAATGCTATATGGTATCCCAGATTGGATCCTGGAACAGAAAAGACCTTAGTAGAAAAACTGGTGAAATTTGAATAAAGCCTATCGCTTAGTTAATGGTAATGTGTCAATGTTAATTTCTTAGTTTTGACAAATGTACCATGGTTATGTTAATATTAGGGGAAACGGGTCAAGTATGGGAATGCTCTGTGCTATCTCTGCAACTTTTCTATCAATCTAAAATTATTCCAAAATATTTTTTAAAGCTGTAGGAATTTATTCACCAAAACTCAATGTTAAGATCTCATATTTAAACTCTCATATTTCATTAGTCACCTTATGACAACCCTATTACCTTTCTAAAATTATATTGTAGAGTCAACCTCTGGAACCTGGCGTTTTATGCCCTCATGGTCTTCATGGCGACCCTGGAGCTGTGGGACATCTTCTTTGGCTTCGAAGAGATCAAGTGCAGTATGAGCCGCATGTTGGAGTACCCAGAGTATCAGAAAATAGAACTTCCAAAGAAACTGGCCAAATGCTATCCTGCGTATGAATTATATCTTTATGGAGAAGGATCTTATGCTGAAGAACACAAAAGTCTCCCTTTGACAGGTATTCCAGTTCTCTTTCTTCCTGGTAATGCTGGAAGTTATAAGCAAGTTCATTCTATTGGCTCTATTACACTTAGAAAAGCAGAAGACATTGACTTCAAGTACCACTTTGACTTCTTTAGTGTGAATTTCAATGAAGAATTGGTGGCTGTACGGTGGAAGTCTTCAGAAGCAGACCAAATTTGTACGTGAATGCATTAAAACAATTCTCAAACTCTATAAGGTGGGATAAACCTGCAAATCAATAGTGATCAACCTGTTAGCATCTTTTTTTTTTTAAAGAGACTCAGCATATTTTAAATCATTTATTTGTTTTTGTAGAAGTTGAAGCAAAGATGGCACCAAGTTTTTTTTGTGGGAGTCTGTTGTTTTGAACTTAGTGATGGTTTTCGAAGTTTAAATTGATTTTACAAGAAAACTTTCTTCTGAATTTATGAACAAAATTTCAACTTTATTTATAAATTAGAAGCGCAATATATTTCCTAAAAACCATTAGTATGGATTTCTGCTTCTGGTTATAACTAAGTAACTGGTACTAGAGTAGACCACCTCCATGTGTAAATAAGTATAAAACTAGTCAAGATATCTGAAGCACGTTTTCAGGTATTGGACAACCAAGCAGTAAAGAACTGTGACCCCTGAAAGAAAGAAAACATATGAGATGAGCTCCATGATTGCCCTGCCTTTCTGCCTGGAAGCATTTTCCAGACCATGGGGCAAGCAGGTAGAGATCAAGCAGAGCACACTGATATCACCAAGCTGAAGAAGGCAGAGATTGGAATGTGGGACTACTGAGGTAGCTAGTTTTCTGGGGCAGGGCATGAGAAAGTTGAGAACTAGGCAGAGAGAGGAGCTCTAGAAATTTGCATTTTTCAGTCTTTGCTATGCTGCATATGCACAGGACAGGAAGCTAAAGGCAGGCAGGCAGGAGGAAGTGGTGGGGTGTGTCTACCTCAGGTGCAACGAGTAAGGGGAAATATATGTATTAAGAGAAGTTTAAAAGAGCAGTAAATCAGACCAAAAATCATTCTGTGCCAGCAATTCTAAACAGTGTCATGGATAAAATACTACTACCTACGGGGGTGAGCCACTTCTTCCCTTGGTATGCCACTGTGCACATCCTGGAAAACAACAGCCACTGGGGAATTGTGAGCTGAATTGAGGTTTCAGAGGCCACATGGTGCCTATCTGAGCACATTGGGCATTCAACTGAGACCCCAGAAAGGACATGATATAGGAGTAGGACTACCTAGCCCTAAAGTAAGAGCTGCTCTAGGATCCACCTTAACAACGCTTAAGTATAAGCCTCAAAAATATCAAAATTAAGGATTTAAAGTAAAAGATGCACATAACAAGAGAGCAGTTGGGGAATCTCACCAGAGACATGAAAATTATTATTATTATTTTATTTATTTATTTATTTATTTTCCCCCCCAAAGCCCCAGTAGACAGTTGTGTGTCATAGCTGCACATCCTAGTTGCTGCATGCGGGATGCGGCCTCAGCATGGCCAGAGAAGCGGTGCGTCGGTCCACGCCCAGGATCCGAACCGGGCCGCCAGCAGCGGAGCGAGCGCACTCAACAGCTAAGCCACGGGGCCGGCACCTGAAAATTATTTAAAAAAAGAACAAAAGGAAAATCTAGAACTGAAACAACACATATCAGAAATGAAAAATTCAGGGGCCGGACGGGTGGCGCAAGCGGTTAAGTCCGCTGCGGCGGCCCAGGGGTCGCAGGTTCAGATCCCGGGGGCGCACCGACACATCGCTTGTTAAGCCATGCTGTGGCGGCGGCCCATATAAAGTAGAGGAAGATGGCCGCGGATGTTAGCTCAGGGCCAATCTTCCTCAAGGGAAAAAAAAAGCGGGGGGAGGATTGGCATCAGATGTTAGCTCAGGGCTAGTCCTCCTCACAAAAAAAAAAAAAAGAAATGAAAAATTCAGTAGATAGGGTTTAAGCAGATTGAACTCTAGAGAAGAGATTATTGAATTTAAAGTTAGGATGATAAAAACTATCCAAAATGAAGCACAGACGATAAAAGGATGAAAGGGACAGAGCCTCAGGAACTTGTGGGACAGTACTAAGCAGTCTAACACATATGTAATTGGAACCTCAGAAGAAGAGAGAGAAATAGGAGAGGAAAAAATATTCAAAGAACCAGTGGCCCCAAATTTTCCAGTTTTGATTAAAAATTTTCAACTCACGTATCCAAGAAAGTCAATGAATGTCAAGCAGGATAAACACAAAATCACACTTATGTATATCAGTCAAATTATTGAAAACCAAAGTAAAGAGAAATCTTAAAAGCAGCCAGAGGAAAAAAGACCCTTTACCTAAAGGGAAAACAATAAAAATTATCACTGGTTTCCATCAGAAATAATTAAAGCCAAAAACAACAGAACATCTTAAAGGTCTTGGGAGTGGGGATGAGCGGGACTCTCAACCTAAAATTGCACATCCAGCAAAAATATCCTTCAAAAGTGAGAGCAAGATAAAGACATTGTCAGAGTAACAAAAACTGGCAGTTTTGTCATTAGTAGAAGGAAAGAAGGAAATAAAATTACTGATAGGTGAACAGCACAGTAATCACTGCAGACAAGATCCATCTATGGATGCTAAAATTAGTAGGCGAAAGTTTTACAAGAAAAAGGATATTCGTATAGTCTCAAAGTATCTTTTCTAAAATTATTATTATTTTTTTTTTGGTGAGGAAGTTCAGCCCTGAGTTAACATCCATGACAATCCTCCTCTTTTTGCTGAGGAAGACTGGCCCTGAGCTAACATCTGTGCCCATCATCCTCCACTTTCTATGGGACGCCGCCACAGCATGGCCTGACAAGCGGTGCATTGGTGCGCGCCCGGGATTCAAACCCAGGCTGCCAGCAGTGGAGTGCACACACTTAACCACTACACCACGGGGCCGGCCCCTAAAATTATTATTAACTACAAAAGGAAAGAATAACTTTTCAGTGGAGAAACCTGGCACACATCATGTTAACTAAGGTTAACATCACCAGTAATAAGACAATTTGACATCATGAACCCCCTTGACGTGATGCTCTGAGAAGGATACAACATAATTTCTGTGACATTATTGTCAAAAATGCATAACTTCATTCTAATCATGAGAAAACTTCAGACAAACCCAAATTGAGAGACGTAATATAAAAATAACTAACCAGTACTCTTCAAAAGTGTCAAGGTCATAAAAAACAAGGAAAGACTGAAAAACTGTCACAGATTAGAGGAGACTAAGGAGAAATAACAATAAACGCAAGGGGGGATGCAGGATGGAATCCTGAAATAGAAAAAGTACATTAGTGGGAAAACTGGTGAAGTTTAAATAAGGTCTGCAGTTTAGTTAATACAATTGCAGTAATGTTAATTTCTTGATTTTAATATTTGTAGTATGGTAATGTAAGATGTTATCATCGGAGGAAGTTGGGTAAGAAGTGTATGGGAACTCTCTATGCTATTTTTACAACTTTTCTCTAACTGGTTCAAAATAAAAGCTTAAAAGAATTTGTTTACAACAACAAATAAAATAAAATAAAATAATACTGTAGAAGCAGAAAACATGTTGTGGCACAAATGACTAGATGTTCAAATGGAATGAGATTCCTGCTCCTTTTCCATTGTATAGTTCTTGCTAGGAAGGGGTTTCACAGGCAAGAACTTCATTTCCTCCTGGTAGGATCATAGGACTAGTTCTTGCCAAGGGAAAATGTGAGTCACTTACCAGTGTGGAAGGTGAAAAAGTGGGTATGCCTTCTTTACTTTCTCTCTTCTCTCATCAGTTGACTGAATGCCAATGCCTATGATGACCTTGGAAGTCACATGTTGTGGATAGAGACTGTCAACTTAGGTCCCTGAACAACTTTGTGAAGCAAAGCACTCCACCCAACCCCCACCCCCCGGCCATTAAGAACACTCCTTTGGATCTTTATGTAAAGAAACAGAAACCTTTGAGATTTCGGTGTTTATCTGCTACAGCGGCTCACGTTATCTTAACTAATAAATACATCTATTTAATTTGACTCTCCCACCTTGTCTAACTCATCTGGACTGGTTAACATTACATGGTATTTCTAGATTCACAGAGAGGGTCAGGCAGACGTTAACAAACACTGCTGTGAACGACAAACAAATATAGGAGAACTAAAGAAGTGAATAAAAGAGCCAGCCCTGATGGCCTAGTGGTTAAAGTTCAGCCCTCTCGGTGGCCCAGTTTCACTTCCCAGTCTCAGAACCACACCTATCACACATCTGTCAGTTGCCATGCTGTGGCAGTGGCTCCCATATAAGAACTAGAAGGACTTACAACTAGGATATACAATCATGCACTGAGGCTTTGGGGAGGGAGAAAAAAAAAGAAGTGAATAAAAGATTATGGTAATTCAATGCATTTAGAATTAAATCAAAATAGTATATTTTTCAATGAATAGCAGGGTCACAGGGATCATTCCACCCAAGTGGCATGTCACCATCCTTCTCCTTTGAAGTCTTTTGAAACAGTCAAGTAAATTTATCTGAGTGAATACGTATAACCATTGCTCTGAAAAAAAAGGACATGCATACTAATGTGTATCATCTCTTTAAAAAGCACCCTGTATAAGTTCTACCTCCCTTTTATGATCAGGAAGAAACTTAAAATATGCTCTTGAGGGTAGGAGCTGGGTGGAGTCTCTTCCCTGTATTCCTGCTTCTGGCAAAAGGACATTGTCACAATGGGGATGTCAAGACCCCGGTACTGGTCACTGTGTGAATGGCCCACCCCATGCATGTGTGTGTGTATTTAATATGCAGGGGCCCCTAAGCTGTGAACGGATTCTGGGCCCCTTTCCCAGGTATGGAAGAAGTCGCCCCTCTGTATACAAAGGCAGGAAATTTCAATGTGTTCTCAACATGTTTTGAATAGGACAGAGGTTACATAATGAGCCAGATTTTTCTGGTGCCTAAACTATACTCACTTGTACATAATTAACCTTTTAAGACATATTATTTGTTTTCTTTTTAGACTGTTCATCTGGCAAACTTTCTTCTGGGTATTCTCCTAGAATGTAAGCTCTTCGAGGGTAGGACTTTCTTCCTGCTTTGTTCACTGCTATATTCCCAGGCTTAGAGCAGCACTTGACATAGGTGCTTACTAAATATATGCTGAATATATTTACCTCAGCAATGACCTTCTTCGGGAAGTCTTCCTTAACACCCCCAAGGTCTGACCTCTGTGCTACTTTTCTGCATTGGGAAGCATCCTGGGCTACTTCTATTACATATTTCACAATGTTAACTTGTCAGCCTACCTACTAGACTCTAAACTCTTCATGAAAAGAGTTTGGAAGAGTTTTCCCCTCTTCTTTTTTTTGGAAGATTTTGAGAAGGATTGGTATTAATTCTCCTTTGAATGTTTGGTAGAATTCACCAGTGAAGCCATCTGGTCCTGGACTTTTATTTGTTGGGAGGTTTTTGATTATTGATTCAATCTCCTTACTGGTAATCGATCTGTTCAGATTTTCTATTTCATCATGATTCAGTCTCAATAGGTTGCATGTTTCTAGGAATTTATCCATTTCTTCTAGGTTGTCCAATTTGTTAGCATACAATTGTTCACAGTAGTCTCTTATGATCCTTTGTATTTCCGTGGGTATCAGTTGTATCATCTCCTCTTCCATTTTTGATTTTATTTATTTGAGTCCCATCTCTTTTTTTTTTTTTTCTTTTGGTGACTCTAGCAAAAGGTTTGTCAATTTTCTTTACCTTTTCAAAGAACAAACTCTTAGTTTCAATGATCTTTTCCATTGTCTTTTTAGCCTCTATTTCATTTATTGCTGCTCTAATCTTTATTATTTCCTTCCTTCTACTAACTTTGAGCTTTGTTAGTTCTTATTTTTCTAGTTCCTCGAGGTGTTAAGTTACACTGTTTATTTGAGACTTTTCTTGTTTCTTGAGGTCGGCATTTATCACTACGATCTTTCCTCTTAGAACTGCTTTTGCTGCATCCTGTAAATTTCGGTATGTTCCATTTCCATTTTCATTTGACTCAAGGTATCTTTTGATTCGTCTTTTGATTTCTTCTTTGACCCACTAGTTGTTCAGTAGCATCTTATTTAATCTCCACATATTTGTGAATTTTCCAGTTTTGTTTGAGTAATTAAATTCTAGTTTCATACCATTGTGATCAGAAAAGATGCTTGATATGATTTCAATGCTCTTAAATTTATTAAGACTTGTTTTGTGGCCTAACATATGATCTATCTTGGAAAATGTTCCATGTGCACTTGAGAAGAATGTGTATTCTGTTGGTTTTGGATAGACTGTTCTGTAAATATTTGTTAAGTCCATCTGGTCTATATAAGGCTGATGTTTGCTTATTGATTTTCTATCTGGATGATCTATCCATTGATGCAAGTGAGGTTTTAAAGTCCCCTACTATTATCTTTTCAAAGAACCAGCTCTTATTCCCATTGATCTTTTCTATTGTCTTTTTGGTCTCCATTTCATTTATTCCTGTTTCTATTTCTCCCTTTAGGTCTGTTAATATTTGCTTTATATATTAACGTGCTCTTATGTTGGGTACATAAATATTTACAAATGTCATATCTTCTTGGATTGACTCCTTTATCACTATGTAGCACCCTTCTTTGTCTCTTATTACAGTCTTTGTTTTAAAGTCTATTTTGTTTTATATAAGTATAGTTACATTCAGACAAGAATGCCACAAGAGAAGAAAATTACTGGCCAATATCCCTGATGAACATAGATGAGAAAACCCTCAACAAAATATTAGCAACTCAAATTCAACAATACATTAAAAGGATCATACAACATGATCAAATGATATTTATTCCAGGGATGCAAGGATGGTTCAACATCTGCAAATCAGTCAATATGATACACCACGTTAACAAAATGAAAGATAAAAATCATATGATCATCTCAATAGATGCAGAGAAACATCTGACAAAATTCAACATCCATTTATGATAAAAACTCTCAACAAAGCAAGTATAGGGAATGTACCTCAACATAATAAAGGCCATATATGACACCCACAGCTAACATCATACTCAATGGTGAAAAGCTTTCAGCTTTTCCTCTAAGATCAGGAACAAGACAAGGATACCAATTCTCACCACTTTTATTCAAAAGCAATCAGACAAGAAAAAGAAATAAAAGGCATCCAAATTTGAAAGGAAGAAGTAAAACTGTCACTATTTGCAGATGACATAATATTATATACACAAAACCCTAAATACTCCATCAGAAAACTGTTAGAACTAATAAACAAATTCAGTAAAGTGGCAGGATGCAAAATTAATACACAAAAATCTGTTGCATTTCAATAAACTAATAACAGACTATCAGCAATAAAATTAATAAAACAATCCCATTTACAATTGCATCAAAAAGAATAAAATATCTAGGAATAAATTTAACCATGGAGGTAAAAGATCTGTATATTGAAAACTATAAGACATTAATGAAAGAAATTAAAGAAGACACAAATAAATGGAAAGATATTCTGTGCTCATAGATTGGAAGAATTAATATTGTTAAAATGTCCATACTGTCAAAGCAATATACAGATTCAATGCAATCCCTATCAAAATTCCAATGTCATTTTCACAGAAATAGAACAAACAGTCCTAAAATTTGTGTGGAACCATAAAAGACCCTGAATACCAGCCTGGCCCAGTGGCATAGTGGTTAAGTTCACGGTCTCTGCTTCAGCGGCCTGGGGTTCACAGGCTCGGATCCTGGGCGTGGACCTACACACCACTTACCAAGCCATGCTGTGGCAGGTGTCCCACATATAAAGTAGAGGAAGATGGGCACAGATGTTAGCCCAGGGCCAATCTTCCTCAGCAAAAAGAGGAGGATTGGCAACAGATGTTAGCGCATGGCCAATCTTCCTCACAAAAAAAGAAAAAAGACCCCGAATAGCCAAAGCCATCTTGAGAAAGAAGAATGGAGCTAGAGGCATCACGTTCCCTGATTTCAAACCATATAACACAGCTATAGCAAGTAAAACAGTGTGGTATTGGCATAAAAACAGACACATACGTCAATGGAACAAAATAAGAGAACCCGGAAATAAACCCACACTTGTGATCAATTAATTTATGACAAAGAAGCCAAGAATATACAATGGGGAAAGGACAGTCTCTTCAATAAATGGTGTTGGGAAAATTGGACAGCCACATGCAAAAGAGTGAAACTGGACCACTCTCTTACACCATACACAAAAAGGAACTCAAAATGGATGAAAGACTTGAACATCAGACCTGAAACCATAAAACTCCTAGAAGAAAACATAGGCAGTAAGCTTCTTGACATAGCCCTTGGCAATGATTTTTTTAAAATCTTGCACAGAAAGCAAAAGCAACAAAAGCAAAAATAAACAAGTTGCAACTACATCGTACTAAAAAGTTTCTACACAGCAAAGGAATCCATCAACAGAATGAAAAGGCAACATACTGAAAGGGAGAAAATATTTGTAAATCATGTATCTGATAAGGGACTAATATCCAAAATATATAAAGAACTCATATAACTCAACAGCAAAAAAATCAAACAATCTGATTAAAAAATGGGCTGAAGATCTGAAAAGAGATTTTTCCAAAGAAGACATACAGGTGGCCAACAGGTACATGAAACAGTGCTCAATATCATGTATTATCAGGTAAATGCAAATCAAAACCACAATGAGATATCACCTCACACTTATTAGAATGGCTATTGCCAAAAAGACTAGAAATAACAAGTGTTGGTGAGGATATGGAGAAAAGGCAACTCTTGTGCACTGTTGCCAGGAATGTAAACTGATACAGCCACTATGGAAAACAGTATGGAGGTTCCTCAAAAAATTAAAAATAGACCTACCATATGATCCAGTAGTTCCACTTCTGGGTATTTATCCAAAGAAAATGAAAACAGTAATTTGAAAAGATATATGCACCCCCCACGTTCATTGCAGCATTATTTACAATATCCAAGATACAGAAACAACCCAAGTGTCCATCGATGGATAAATGGATAAAGAAATCATGGCATATACATACAACGGAATAGTATTTAGCCATAAAAAACAATGAAATCTTGCTATTTGCAACAATATGGATGGACCTCAAGGGCATTATGCTAAGTGAAATAAGTCAGACAGAGAAAGACAGATACTGTATAATCTCTCTTATATATGGAAGTTAAAAAAATGCATATATTTTTAAAAAAACAACTAAGCCCATGGATGCAGAAAACAGACTAGTGATTGCCAGAGGCAGGTGGTTGGGGCTGGGAGAAATGGGTGAATTGTTTTTGGTTTTTTTTCAGTTTAAATAAATTCAATTTAAAAAATAATGAATAAATAAGTAAACTCTTTGTGAGCAGGAACTGAATCTCCTGTATTTGTATCTCTAGTGCCAAGCACTAGTACAAAATAAACAGTTAATAAAGGTTTATTGAAAAAATATGTACAGATGAATGCTTGATACTAGTTTAATACTATTACCTAGAGAATCTGGTCTTTACACAATTGTACATACCAGCAGCATATTAGCATCTCAGAAGGGGCACTATTAACCTCATATCACTGAGCACTGAGTAGTCTGAGAAATCAGAAAGAAGCATCAAAGGTTTAGACATTTCAGTAAACCAAAGGGACAGAAACCAGAGCCCTTTGTGGGAGTGACACCTGTTTGTGAGGATAATCTGATCATTACAAGTTATTACAGGTCTGGGCGATGGCACCAGATACTTCTTTGGTTTCATATTTTTCTGGCAGATGTTTTTATGCTCCCAGAGATGAAGAAGAAAGAACACATTTGAGAAATTTGGGAATTTCCATTATGGCAATGAGAGTGAGAATTTCCTGTCAATTTTAAGAGGTCAGTTTTTTTCTTTCTTCCCCTTATGAATAGTTTCTAAATTAATTTGCAAATATAGGAACTCATATGATCTGACTTTCTCAGTTTAGCTAATCTTAAATACCTATTTACTTCAACAATCCTACATAGGGTTTTCTTATGAGGTCCAGTTCATGCTTTAGTTGTCACGATCTTTGGAAAAACTGAGGTATGATGCTCATCTTTATAATGATCTTATGAATTTATTTCTCTACATGGTAAAGATATTACAGAAAGGGGGGGGGCAAGGTTTTGTCAGCTTTTCTTCTTTTGATAGTCTGACATGAATTGGACCAGATTTGAAAACAGCTAGGATAAAGACAGAAACATCAGGTCAGCAGACAATTATTTGCCTCCCCTGTACAAAAAAAGCAACTTTTTGGAGGAAGATGGGCACAGATGTTAGCCCAGGGCCAGTCCTCCTCAGCAAAAAGAGGAGGATTGGCATGGATATTAGCTCAGGACTGATCTTCCTCACACAAATAAATAGATAAATAAATAAAGCAACTTTTTGGAAGGAGGAATTTCTTTCATAATTCTTTTTATTACTTGCTTAATTAATTAATAATTAATGTTTTATTGAGAAACCAACCATCCAGGATTTGTGGTTAATTCATTCAATAAACATTGACTGAGGATGCATAATTTGTCAGACTTTGTGGTGTGGACGCCCAGGGCAGGCCACCCCAAAATATCCCACAATGGTATATTGATTATTTTGTATTAAAGTTACTTGAAAAGCAGCAGCCAATGCAAAATAAAAAAGGGCATTTTTGACCCTCCTCTCTCTGTTCTCCCTGAAAGCAGGAAATAAATCTCCCATGTGAAAGATGCTCTCCCTGAATCCTTATCACCAGAGCTGGGGAATTCAGGGCTGAGAAGCATACATAAACAAACTTTGCTAATTTACTACCTCAAGCCTAAATTGTATTTAAATTCCTCACTAATTACATACCTCAAACCTAAGTTTCTTTGTCCTGTCATTCTTCAAAAATTTATTGTTTCTTTATATAAAAGATATATATACTGCCTGCTTTGTTGGTTCTCTGAGCACCATTTCTCTGTGATCTCCAATATGTACGTATTAAATTGTATTTTTCTCCTGTTAATCTGGTCTTGTGTCAATTTTATTGTTAGTCCAGCCATAAGAACACAAGAAGGGTAAAGGGAAAATCTCCCTCTTCCCAACAGTGATTAAGGATATACCAAGAGAACACTCAGTGCCTGAAATTAAAGTCACAGTATTCAAGTGAATTTGGCTTGCTTTGGGGATGATATGTGGTCCAGTGTGACTGGAACACATGAAGTCTGGTGGGATGACATTGTGAAAGGCCTTGTATCAATATTTTTTGGAGATTGGATATAACCTGGAAGCAAACTTCAAGGAGAAGGTAAAAGCTCATGAGCAGGGTGGTATCATTATCAGATTTTTTCCTTTGTGGTGAAAACTCCAGCAGCCCCTGGGTAAATGAATGGACTAGAGATAGCAGTGGGGATTAATGACAGGTGGGCCCTTTTAAGAAATGCTAAAGACCTAACCTAAGGGGGTGGATTGTAGATGGAGAAAATGAATTTGGCAATCAATTGGATGAAGGAATAAGAGAGAATTGAAGATGAGATGGAGGGGCCAGCCTGGTGGTGTAGTGGTTAAGTTCTTGCTTTCTGCTTCAGCGGCCTGGGTTTCATCGGTTCGGATTCTGGGCATGAACCTACTCGCTGCTCATCAAGCCATGCTGCAGGGGCATCCCATATAGAAGAGCTACAACTCTACAACTATGTACTGGGGCTTTGGGGAGAAAAAGAGAAAGATTGGCATCAGATGTTAGCACAGAGCCAATCTTCCTCAAAAAAAAAAAAAAAAGAATGTATTTGAAGATGAGATGGAGTTGGTTTCCAGCTTGAGAAGCTCAGTGCATATTAATCATTAATTAAGCCAGGGAATAGAAAAAGTATGAAGAATTATGTGTTTGGTTTTAGATATTAAAACAGTTAAATGAA